>NC_137688.1:49040125-49145125 GCF_963989245.1 Nansenia antarctica | reverse complement strand
GTAGAGCAACTGAGCAAGCTGTGCAAGGTTAACAACCTGCTGCTGAACAAGTCAAAGACCCAGGAAATCATCGTGGACTTCAGGAGGAAAAAGTCCGAGATCCAGCCCCTGCTCATCGACGGAGAGAGCGTGGAGAGAGTCTCAGCCCTCCGATTCCTGGGGGTGCACATACAGGATGACCTGTCCTGGAAGAACAACACAACAGCCACCATCAAGAAGGCACAACAGCGGCTCTACATCCTGAGAGTCCTCAGGAAGGAACACATCAAGCAGGAGATAATGGTGGCCTACTACCGCGGCGCAGTGGAGAGCATCCTCACCTACGGCATCTGCAACTGGTTCTCCAGCTGCACAACCGCGGAGAGAAATGCGCTACAGAGAGTCGTGAGAACAGCCCAGAAGATCACCGGCGCCCCCCTCCCCTCTCTGGAAGAGCTGTACAACACACGCTGTCTCAGGAAGGCCTCCAAGATCTCCAGAGACCCAACCCACCCTGGGTACGAACACTTTACCCGGCTGCCCTCGAAAAGGCGGTACAGGACCATGGCCGCAAGGACAAACAGACTGAAGCACAGCTTCTACCCCAGGCCCTGAACACAGCAAAGACCTAGGTTCTGGGCCCTGGACAGTCTGGACGGATTGATGGCAGCTGCTGGACTGAAAAGATCAGGTGTAGTGCTGAGGCACAAATATGTACATTTCTAGCCTGCAAACTGCGACACTTCAAATGAATGTGCAATAACACTATGTGCAATATGACAACCCTAGTCGTCTATCTGTACAGTATAGTATAGTGGATAGTGTACATAGCCTTTATTTATGTAAACCAGCTCCTTCCCTTCTTGTGTTTTTTTCTTCTTCTTTTTTTTCTTTCCTAGCACCAGGGGAGCCACCCCTCCTAAATTTCGTTGTTTGGTACCTGTACTATAGCAATGACAATAAAGACCATTCATTCATTCATTTGCCTACAGTGACTTGTCAAATACAGTGTATTCATGAAGTGAACTGGACTAATAAGTTGTACTTACTTTTCGTCACTAGATGGCAGTACAGGCTTTTGATCTGAACTAAACATAATCTGAGAAGAAGAAGAAGAGTCTAATATCTCTGTATCCAGTTCTAATTATCTCTCAGTCGGAGCTCTAGAGAAGCATCAAGGCCTCTGGAAGCATCTTCAAAGCATGCTGCCTAGATATCCTTATTTTTAGATTTCCCTCTTTCCTCCTGATAATACTTTCCCACACTGGGAGCTCCTTGCACTTGCTATAGAGATTACTCTATCAAGTTGCTCCTTTGAAATATTTGTGAAAGCTCATTGTGGTTGTCCACCAGTGAGAATACAAAAGCGTGTCCATTTTTGTATTATCATTGTGTTCGCTATTGAAGTCGAGGGCTTTCAAACCGATGAGTCAAACAAAAGAGTTTTTGACCCCCGGGGCTTTTACAGTAGATAGAGCATGGCAGAGTCTTAAGCCCGGTTCAGTAAGCCCATTCCGCTCCCCTTTCATCCACTCTTATGAGAAAGGGACATTATGTTTCATTTGATTACAAACACCGGCCTCAGACAGAAGAAAACAACATCCTCAGACAAAATGGAGGGATCAGCTCCTTCCTGTCTTGGTGTTTGACCTCAGGGAGAAAATTCCTGTCTCTTGTGAGGACGGTGTGGCGGACAGGAATGTCAGGCGGGATTGGACCTCTGTTCTGAGAAGACTGTCAGGGATGCAGTAGTGGTAGAAAAGAAGTTCTGTTAACGGAGCCACACATAAACCTTTTCACTGTACTATAGCATATACAGTAACGTCCTTGAGAATCTGCAAGGATTTTTGTGTTTAAAAGTCCTAGCTCGCGGCCAATATTTCTATTGGCTATGGTATTAGCTTATTGACTTCTCCTGTGAAATCATAGCTTATTACAGAAATGAAGCAAATCAAAACTATCTGTAGTTCTGAAGCAGATATGTATTATTACCTGTTCACTTGACATGTCAGGATGTTATCTCAATGGTCTGGATAGCAGATTTTGTGATGGACTAGTGCTGAGAAGACTTGAGCTTATTTTAATTACAACTTTGACTTGTGGCCACAGGGGAGGCAGATGTTATCTGTAGTTCTAGTACAAGTGTGTGTACTCTAGGGGTGGGCATCAATGATCGATGATCGATTAATTGATCGATAAGGTCTTGGTCGATCACAAAATATTTTGATCGATAATCATTAATAATAATTTTTGTATATATATATATATACCGGTATATATATATTTTTTTTTGAATAATAATAATGGAAATTAGTTTGTCCACGTGTCACCAGATTGCGTTCGTCTCTCACCCCTGAACATGTTAACATGATCATCTTTTTGAACAAGAACCAGTAGGCCTGCCGCCTACAGTCTCTCGCTGGAGTTTAAATTTAAGTTAAGCTGGACGCTCTTAAGGACACTAACGTTTTCAGTCATCCTCCTATTTGTGAGTAACAGTTTTTTTTTACTGCTCCTATGGTGAGTTACTTATTTTCTATATTTTTATTTATAATGTAAAATGTGTTTTTAAGTTAAACAATTTAGGCTACTCACTGCCTTGTTTAAGAGGATTGTTATCTGACTGTAGTGTCTAGCTTGGATGTGAATGAATGAATGTGTGCAATAGCAACACAAATAAAGTTTTTTCCCCAAGGAAAACATGCTTGTTATTTCTGCCCTATTTTTTTCCCCTATTTTTATTTTATTTAAAAAAATAATAATATAAAAAATATATATATACAAAAAAAGCTTATTGATCAATCGATAATTGATCGTTAATTCGTTACGATTATCGGAAAAAAATGTTGATCGTTTGCCCAGCCCTAGTGTACTCCATGTAGAACATGAGAAAACATGTCTGCCAAACTTGTATATAGCTTCAAACTTAACAACACCCCTTCATTCCGTTTTTCCCAATTGCTAAAACACAAATGCCAATTCTCTAAACCAAATGACCAGTTCTCTAAACACATTTAATAAAACTAGCTCCCATTTGCCAAAACCATAAACACATTTCACATGAAGACACAATTCACAAAACACAATCCTCCTTTTCTCATAAGTCTAAACACATTTTGTCTTGCTAAAACACAAGTTGCAAAAAACTCTGCTCAAATTCTCAAATTAAAGCTCATGTGATGCAAAATGCTTGCCACAGTCAGCAAAATTTGAACACAATGAACACACCTAGCTTCATTCATTAAACATAACGACTCAAAATGTAAGACACTTGTTGCAAATGATTGTGGTGTGTGTGTGCGTCCGTGTGTGTGTGTGTGTGTGTGTGTGTGTGTGTGTGTGTGTGTGTGGTATAGTTCCATAAATAAATTTAAAAAACATCACACCCTGAACATTGTTTTCAGTGAGTATTGTTGTGTGTAATGGATCCTCTGTAGTGTTTGCATTGAGTTGTGATACAGTACAGTAGTGTACATGTTACGGTACATGTGGGAATACAGTACATGTGGGAAAACTAGGGTTAGGGTTAGGTGCTAGGGTGCTAGGGTTAAGGTTAGGGTTAGGATTAGGGGTAGGGTTAGGGTTAAGGTTAGGGTTAGGGTTAGACATGCCAGCACCCTAGCACCTAACCCTAACCCTAGTTTTCCCACATGTACCGTATTCCCACATGTACCGTAACATACATACTGTATTTTCTGTAGATTTACATATTGTTCATATGAAACACACAAATCTATGAATGCCCAATACTCTACAGTGATATATTCTGAGAACAGATACTGTAAGGTTTCTAAAAATGTGCTTTGGCAGTTGTGAAGAAAAATAACATTATCACACACTGAACATTGTGTTTTCAGTTGTTTTGTTGTAGTCTGTAATGATGTGTTAACATTTTTGCAGGCTTTGAGCAGCTGTTTTGGTGTGAAAGTTTGAGTTTTGAAGAGAGAAGGTGTGGTTTTGCTTATGTAGCTTTAGAAAAGTGTGTTGTGTTTAGAGTTTTGGGAAAATGGAGGGAAGTTTTTTGAAATGTGTTTTAGCAATTGAGAAAAACTGTATATTCATGAGATATCACAGCCTCTTGTGCTTTATTGCTGTGTCATACCGAACCGATGATGAGATGTACAGGTTTGTTCAAATATAATATGAAAAAATATAAAATAAAAATAATAATATAATATATCAAATATGCCATTTTGGCATAGTGTGCTGAAGAACATTGAAACACATGTATGACATTATAAGCTTTTCTTCATAGGTTGTTTTCCAATAAGTGTCCTGGTCCCATTTGCCAGCAGAGTGAATCAGATCTCGTCCTACCATATGTAAGTGATTATTAGATCTCAGTCTCTCCTACCTGACCCCCCCCCCCCTTCCCCCTAAGCCATCCCTGCCAGGGTCTAGTCCTTTCGTTTGAACCTGAGTGCTTCAGATTTATTTACAACATGTGTGAAATGTCACGGCATCAAGCCAGAGCGAGTACAGGAGTGGAGTGGAGAGGAGAGGAGAGGAGAGGAGAGGAGAGGAGAGGAGAGGAGAGGAGAGGAGAGGAGAGGAGAGGAGAGGAGAGGAGAGGAGAGGAGAGGAGAGGAGAGGAGAGGAGAGGAGAGGAGAGGAGAGGAGAGGAGAGGAGAGGAGAGGAGAGGAGAGGAGAAGGGTTTGTGTGCTGTCAGAGGTGTACATACTCTAGTAGGAGCCATCAGAGGAGGTGAAGGTAATGATTTCCCAGGAGTAGCAGTAGGGGGTCAATATTAAATGTGAGATAGAGTTAACATTTTTGTGTGAAGGAGGTGTTCATACAGCATGATGCATGGGTTGAGGATTTTACTTAGGAGGAACAGTACAGCACAACTTTGACATACTGTATAGGAGGAGGAGACTTAGGGGCTGGAGAGAAGGGTACATAGGTGGGGTGGGGGGGGCAGGATTTATTTTGGCATTGGGAGGTACTTTCACATGAGGAGTTGGAGTTGTAAAGTCCCCTCTCACCTGAGTGGGAAGTATACAGAGTGCTACAGAGGTGGAACAGGTCCTGGGAAAGGGACTGAGAGGTGAGGTGGTGTTGTAATATAAGAGTCACGACTGAGGAATTCAAGATGTGTTTGTTGTGACTCATTATTATTATGATGGATTGGATTTCTTTAGTGTTTTATCACTACCAGGGTGCCCAAAGAACTTAGCATAGCATCGTAAGGGTAACTAATCTAGTCCATCACCAAGAATAGAGATACTATACCGGTGTGTCATTGTGTGATTGAGTGGAAGAACACAGAGGGCAGATGAGAGAGAGAGAGACGGTCTCAGAGGTAAAGGGGGCTATGTGAGTAGTGAGAAGTGTTTTTTCTTAAAGGGAATGGAAACATCAGAGATTACCATACATTTTACACGCCTCTAGTCACCATGAACTGCAGAAACGCGGCCTCTATCTTTGATGCCTGCTCTATCGAACACGACTGCTTGTGTGTCCGGAATTAATTCCGAGCACATGACTTCTTCTCGCAAAAGGGGAGGTGTGTATTTCAGCGGAGACTGAGCTGTGTCGGAGGAAATGTGAGATTGAGCGAGGAGAGATCTGGAGAAGGCAATCATGGAAAACACATTCCGAGCGTGTCAGGGCCTCGAAGGAACCTGGAGCCCTTCCCATCATGCACTGCGCTGTATGTAAGATTACCACCTCCCTGAATCCTCGTTAGGCACCCCGAGGCTGCCGGACTGAGACTGGGGTTCAGACAGACAGGAGTCTCCCTGGTTGAATACCCTACACATCCACTGCCCCCCCCCCCACGAAACACAGCACACATCCTCCTCCAGAGTTTTCTCGCTCTGCTACGGCAGGCTAGCTTGATACGAGCTGTTTACATTCCTCTCTCTCTCTCTCTCTAATCCCACTCTGCCCTGTCTGGCTATCAAAGGACCAGCTCCGACAGTCATGTGATGCTACTGTTTTCCAGAAACCCTTTGCTATGGTTTAGCCCCTCTACTCTGAGAGAGCGAATGGATCGATGTAACACTACAGTACAGTGGTAAAAAATAAACAACGGACGTGAATAAAACATATATATATAGTAACAATGGGACTGAGAAAATACTTCAACAGCCTTGAACCAACCTCCGTCTTTACAGGTGCACACCTGACATGGGGGAGAGTCTGAGAAGAAGGTTGTTTGATGTTATCTCCGTAACAGTTGGTTTTGGTTTTGACTTGCTGGGGGAGATAAGAGAGAGGTCCGTGGGGAAGGCTGCTCCATACCTTTCTACTTTACTGTAAACCTTTAAGGCCTCTGCGCTCCTCTAAGGTATTCTCACGCCCCTGATGGTACCAGCCACAGCAGATTACAGTCAGAGCCTCTCACAGGGGAGTTAGATGGGAGGGATATACATTACAGGGTGAGGCTGGTGGAGGTAGAACTCAGAGGACGGGCTCATTATAAGGCATGGAATGGTATCCAACACATAATCTCTACCTCCACCAGCCTCCACTGTTCCACTATTATCAGTCTGCCGGTATGTATGTATGCCTACACTGCCTTGAGCCCTCTGTTGAAAGAACATTCTAGCACCTTCAAAAGGGGCTTAACCTTGTAACCATAAATATGTGAGGCATACAGCTAAGTCCATAAAGTCTAAGACAGATTACGCAACTGAGACCTTGTGTGGGCTCTTAATCACAACAGAAGAAAATGGTCATAACAGCACAGTTTCCTAGACTTTCACACAGGGATTTTCTATTAGAAAATGACCTGGTCTTTCTTTCAACCTTGGGTGTAAAAACTATTTATACGATTTAGAGATAAGCATACCAGTTCACAGTGGCACAATGCTATTCAACAGATAAATAGTTCAATAATCAAACGTGTTATGAATCCAATCACACTCACATTGTACGGCTTGAATGGGTTGCAATTAACCAACCATAGTAACTGTCTGAATATCTCTCCTCTTTGTGTTCCCTGATGGTATATTGATTGCCTCGTATAGTAAAAGAACAAAGCAAACAAATCCAGCAACAACAATGCTGGCATCCTGGGTATAGGGTTAACTGTCTCGGTCGTGTTCTTTTGAGGAAACCGGCAGCCCTGAGGATGGAGACTCAGACGTAAACACCATGTCCCGCTGGTTGTTTACTCTCTACAGACAGCAGCCATGTGGCGTGCATCCTCCCAGGGTCAAAGGTCCCCGGCTGCTGAAGAGGAGCATGAGTCATAGTTTTAACAAGGCACTGCATCAAGCTGCCTTGACGTGGGGTCCTGAGTGGGACGTGTGCCCAGACAAAGGGGGGGACCGGTTGCCAAACAGGAAGTGAATCAGCGACGGTCGTGATGCAGGGAGGGGACGACGTGCCAAATCATGCCTCCCCCCCGCCGTCCTCTGTCCTAATGTCCTCCGTCCTATGACTCTGAGTTGCCCTCCTGTCCCGAGACTCGACTAGGATCAACGGCTTAGCCGCGCCATCTTGATAGACAGTCAGCAGCGAGATTGAGATATACTATGATGAGCTTTGGAGAGCTGCTCGCGTGTTTGTTTCGTAACATGTTTGTGTTGCCGGCGGCGATGACGTTTCATCCTCTGGAGATTGATAAACATCCTCGTCCTTGGGTGGGAGAAAGAAAAGAAAATCCCTCTGGATTACATATTCATGCAAGTCTGAGACAACCGGCCTGTCCGCCGCCCCTCAGTGGTCTGTGAACACTTCCCCTTCACAGTTTTAAACAGCCCTGCCAGTGACAGCAGCAGCTGCAGCAGCAACCTGTGGTGCCTTTTAAGGGGGTTTGAACTACTGAAGGTGTGTGTAAATCTTAGGCCTCTGTACATATAGAAGGCAGAGGACAAGAGGACAGGACTGTTGCCTAACATAAGGGAGGAGAGAAAGAGATCAGAGGGGGTCTGATAGAACCCAGAGGGCCGAGACAGAGGAATCAATCTGGGCCACTACTGTGTATGCAACAGTCCTGCCGCACGTTGGTGCCATTACCACCCAACGTGAGAGACGGGGACGGGAGGGGCAGTTGAATGGACACTAACACACGCACACATGCACGCATGCACGCAAGCACCCACGCATGCACATAGGTACACACACACACACACACACACACACACACACAGGTTGGATTAAAACCTTGCCCTTTAACAGTACAGCACGCACTGTCACTATGAATGACAGAAGCCACTGGAAGAATTCCATGACACATTCAATTGCCATTGGTAGAGTTTGCATATACTGTTTTAAATGCTGTGAGATTATTACTTGAGAATTGTCTGGGGCATCATATGTTTATTTCACAGTTTGTGTAATTTTGCATTTATCACAGCAGAAACTAAATAGACTGTAAAAAAGAATATATTATTGAATAATTATACAATATATATATATGTTACATATATGTATGTGGGAATACGGTACATGTGGGAAACTAGGGTTAGGGTTAAGTGCTAGGGTTAGGGTTAGACATGCCAGCATGTACCAAGTCGATGTTTTATGTTGCCATGTCCCCGGAAATGCCGATATAAACCGTATTCCCACATGTACCATAACATATATATATATGTATATATATATATATATACAACATGTATTACATTTTACAACATTACAGAGAATGTAGGTCAATTCACAAGAATGTGCCATGTGTCTGCACTGTAAATCGGACGACGTTTTCTTTTCATGCACGTATAACAAACCCAGACCCAGCCCAGTTCTGTTGACTCAGAAAACATGACCTGCCTCCGATTCAGCACGGCCCCATTATCACACACGCAACCCACCGCACTATGACGAGAGAGCCTTGCACGGACAGGAGGGAGTCGAACCACACAGCAGCCTGTGTGAATCTATACAACCTGACTGGTTCACACCAACACATGAGACCTGACTGTAAACACAAGCCACGGTCTTCCAAGTGAGACTCTCGCAACGACAGTACGTGTTGTACTACGTGATCACACATTTGTTGAAGTCCAAACACTCAGTGCACACACACACACACACACACACACACACACACACACACACACACACACACACACAGCCTACGGTGGGAGAACACAGTGTGGTTTAACAGAGTGTGGGTGGCCTTGGAAATGGATCTCTCTAATCATAGACAGGGAAATGTTAACAGACACTTGTAGGGGGGAGAATGGTGTGGGATTGTGGCTTTGTGGCTTTGTGGGCTGGGTAGAATGTGTTTACTCTGTAGAAAGATGGAGAGAGAGGAGGGGGGGGCTGGGGGATGGTCTTTAGGCTGTTCTTTAGGCTGGTGGGGGGGGTCTTTAGGCTGGTGTTTTAGCCTGGTGGGGGTGGTCTTTAGGCTGGTGTTTTAGCCTGGTGGGGGTGGTCTTTAGGCTGGTGTTTTAGGCTGGTGGGGGTGGTCTTTAGGCTGGTGTTTTAGGCTGGTGGTGGGGGTCTTTAGGCTGGTGTTTTAGCCTGGTGGGGGTGGTCTTTAGGCTGGTGGTGGGGGTCTTTAGGCTGGTGTTTTAGGCTAGTGGGGGTGGTCTTTAGGCTGGTGGTGGGGGTCTTTAGGCTGGTGTTTTAGGCTAGTGGGGGTGGTCTTTAGGCTGGTGTTTTAGGCTGGTGGGGATGGTCTTTAGGCTGGTGTTTTAGCCTGGTGGGGGTCTTTAGGCTGGTGTTTTAGGCTGGTGGGGGTGGTCTTTAGGCTGGTGTTTTAGCCTGGCGGGGGTGGTCTTTAGGCTGGTGTTTTAGCCTGGTGGGGGTGGTCTTTAGGCTGGTGTTTTAGCCTGGCGGGGGTGGTCTTTAGGCTGGTGTTTTAGCCTGGTGGGGGTGGTCTTTAGGCTGGTGTTTCAACTCCTCGAACTGTAGTTTGTTATGTCACACACCCGGGTCTGGGATCTGACAAGGAGGTGTGTACTGTGACCCAGTGAACGGACATGACACAGGGATGACACAGGGATGACACCGTGATGTGAAGCCTCATTGTGTGTCCTTGGCCGTGTTGATGGCTGCAGCCCACATGTTGGATTTTATCGCATTTTTGCATGATGGATAGCCTATGTTTAATTTATGGTAGACATCTCAACATGGCAGCCAAAACTATAAATTAAACGCAAGAGGTTGCCCGCATGTACTTACTTTTTTGGAAAGAGATGCTATGGAGATTTTGTGGTGGCTAGTGAAGACTCACAGCTGGCTGGGAACATGTACTCTATTCCCAAAATGTTTGAACCCATGTCCGATAGTGCTTTGATAGCCTAATAACAACATCATTCGGCCAACAGTGCAGTTAAAAAAAACACACAAAAAAAAATCACACACAACTTATAAAACTTCCATATTACATTTTTTACTCAACTCATTTTCTTTCTGAAACTCTCAGCATTTTCAGTTTATGTGAGCTAAATCTAATTTGGTGTTAAATTGGAAGTGGAGTGCTGTGCAGTTAGGATAATCAGCTCTGGATGTGGGATACAGCACTACATGGGTTCACAGTATGCCGGTCAATTGGAGGAATACTATCACTGA
Organism: Nansenia antarctica; assembly: GCF_963989245.1. Taxonomy (NCBI): domain Eukaryota; kingdom Metazoa; phylum Chordata; class Actinopteri; order Argentiniformes; family Microstomatidae; genus Nansenia; species Nansenia antarctica. The sequence continues at coordinate 49,134,672 of NC_137688.1, read as the reverse complement.
CAGTGATAGGATGGTGGAGGTAGAAATTGGAGGACAAGGCTCATTGTCATGCATGGGATGGTAGATACCATTCCTCGTTCTATTCCATGCATTACAATGAGCCCGCCCTCCGATTTCTACCTCCACCAGCCTCCTCTGCTCTCTGGGAACCTGACATACTAGAACCAATGTAAAACGTCCTTTTACCCCTGGCTGAGACCACCACCCCAGAGCTTGCCCTCTGAACTGGCCTCATTCCCTGCATTGCACGCAGGCTTCAGGCAACTGCAATAATGTTATGTGATCTATAAGAGGGGGAAAAAGCCACCAATTAGAAACAAACAAAGAATTTCCGTCGGTCTTAAGTTGTTATAATCATTAACTCTTGCATCAGAGCGACAGGCACACACACACACACACACACACACACACACACACACACACACACAAACAAACACACATATTATATATACCATAGCACAATAAAAGCTCTATTGACATGAACTTACAGCCAGACCATAATTGGATTCCAATAAAAGAAAATATTAGGGGGGTATTGAGTTACAGAAGATAACCATAAAGCTTCAGACCACTCCATTCAATTATGGTAGGCAAAGCTCAGAGAACTCTGACATGATGTCAACTCTTTAACCTCTGTCTCGTGATGTCATGAGCCTATTAGGTTACAGTACAGCTGCAGTGAGTATGTACTGTACAATCTCTTGGCCTGCCAGAAAAGCGATAAAACACAAATGCCTTCTCTCTATCCTTCTCTAATTTACATAAATGAATATACTGTACTGAGCACAGCTTGAAATACACCCAAAAAAAAGACAGAAAAAAAAGAAAGAAAGGAGGACCGTATGCCATCTGTCTCTATGCACCCACAGCCGTTAAATGGCAACTATAGTCTTAGAGCCACTTTTTTAATCGAAGCCCAGCAGTGTCAAGGGTCAAAGGTTAGGGCAGACCTCACGGGCCCTGAGTGACCCTCTCTGCCCGCTGATCCCTCAAATCATGTCGTCGATCTCTGACCTTACGGCACATGTCCACTGTAGGGGATCCTGGCCTCGTGACCTCTGACCTCATGATGCCACTAGAGTCAGTGTACCCCAGCCCAACGCCCCAGGGTTCCCTGCTGCTCTGCTATGTTAGGACCCAGAGGGGAGGACTTCACATATGAGCCCCACACACTTCACCCAGCTGTCCCCCCTCAAGGCAAGGGTGGGCAACTCTGGTCTTGGAGAGGCAAATCACATCAAGCAAGCTTTCAGTCCAGCCAAACACTAACATAAAGTGGGCTAGAGCGTAGAGATAGATGTTAGAACTCCTCATTGAGCTAGAGCTGAGGAGACAGAACCTCTCATTGGATCAGAGCTGAGGAGACAAAACCTCTCTCAGAATCTCTCTCTTACAAAACAAGATCCAGTCAGTCAGTCAGTCAGTCAGTCAGTAACCCACTCTCCACTCCATGGAATATAGTACAGTAGGTAGAAGTGGAATAGTATCTAAGAAAGCTTGAAGGCATTTCAGAGGTGAGGAGACAGATGTAGAACCCCTTATTGGGCCAGAGCGGAGGAGACAGAACCCCTCATTGGATCAGGGCTGAGCAGAGCAGTGTGTGTTCTTGTTTATCCCAGTTTCTCTACATCCTTCTCTTTTAACGGCAGAGAGCCCACAGATCACCATATTTAGGAAAACCATGTACATAAACACACTCACATCTGAGGGCTAGCCTCCTCACTGGAATCCCTTTCATTTATTTGTGAGGAAATCGCCCTCTGTACCGCTGTGACCACAAAGTATTCCGTTTGCACCCACCCACACCCACACCCACGTACACACGCACGCACGCACGCACGCACACACACACACACACACACACACACAGCAACATAAACAAAAGAAAGTTAAATTGAATCATAAGTGAAAGATTCACTTTAGACAGAACTGGTTCTAACTATGAAAACACAACATATCTGGTTGGGGGATCAGACACGGCCTGGAGCCATCACAGAAGTATTTCAATAACACAAGGACTGGGGGGGACTCTTCTGGAGCCTCATCATTTTAGAAGAAAGAAGACATTTTTTTAGCCTCTCCCTTCTCCCCTTCTCCCTTCTCCTTCTCCCTTCTCCTCTTCTCCCTTCTCCCTCTCCCTTCTCCCTCTCCCTCTCCTCTTCTCCCTTCTCCCTTCTCCTTCTCCTTCTCCCTTCTCCTTCTCCCTCTCCTCTTCTCCCTTCTCCTTCTCCCTCTCCTCTTCTCCCTTCTCCCTTCTCCTTCTCCTTCTCCCTCTCCTCTTCTCCCTCTCCTCTTCTCCCTCTCCTCTTCCCCCTCTCCTTCCTCCATCTCCTCTTCTCCCCCTCCTTCTCCCTCTCCTCTTCTCCCCCTCCTTCCTCCATCTCCTTGTATCCCTGGTTGGTACCCCTCTCTCTATTCCCACCACGATGTCTCTCCTACCCAGAGGCGATAGGCAGATCTTCAAAGCGGTGACAGATTCTCTCTCATCACACCTAAAAGTGTGGAATGAAGGAATGAAGCAATGAAGGAATGAAGGAATGAAGCAATGAAGGCACTCGGAGAAGGCAAGTACCCAAATGTTACTAAAAAAATAAAGCCGAAAGTTTTATGACAGAATATTTCTCTTTCCGAACCCAAACTTATTAGGATGAGAAAACAATCCAAATCTTTCTGGGTGGCAGGTTTGTGAGGTAATAAACAATCCTAAAGTAGTCTGAAGGCACACACACACACACACACACACACACACTCACACACACTCACACACACACACACTACGCCAGAACAAACTTCACTGACATCCTACAGAGGTTGACAAGTTGAAGTTTTACTGCACATATAATCATGTGTCTGGATAATATCACCTGTAGAGTTCTGCTAGCGAGCGCTGACTTGAAAGGTACCTCTAGTACAGAGGCCTTGTCTGCAGCAGCACAAACACTGTCTCACTCCACAGTAGTACGGCTGCGTTCCCTCCCGACTAGATTCGTTTTATATTTATCATCTTAAAAGGTCAACACAGTTCATGTACAGTTTACACAGTTCACTCACTCACAAACCCACACACAAGCACTCACACATGCATGCACGCACACACGCACGCGCGCGCACACACAGACACACACACACACACACACACACACATACACAGACACACGCACGCACATACACACATAAACAGACACACAGACACAGACACACACACACACACACACACACACACACACACACAAACACACTAATCATCACCCAGACTAGGCCAGAGTCCAGTGTTGTGGTCTTAAATGTGTTTATCAAGTCTGCGCAGCGTGGCCAAACAGGGGGGAGTGTCACAATCATGGGAAACATGGCTTCTGTCTGATTATCTTCCTGCCTGGCTGCTGTACGTGTTAGCAACTGAAATTACAGCCGGCAGTGAGCTTGCCCAAATCACACAAACAGAGCACGGACTCTCTCAGACTCTCCACCTCTCTGTCCCCCCCCCCTCTCCCGTATCGTCTGTTTGAAGATGCAGCCAGGGGGAGAGAGTCTGTCTTGTTGGCTTAGTTTGAAACTTGATCTGCTGGTGATTGGGTACCTGTTCATTCCACATTGTTATATGTGGATATTTGTTACTGAATGTAGGTAACAGCAGAAGAACATACAGCATTGTATATTATCGTCTTCTGTATGCTAACATAGTATCGAAAAAAAGCCCTTCACTTCCACTTGTGAGTCTGTGGGGACGTGTGGATCACTCACACACATTTGACCTACTTCCACTGCCTCTGCCTACATGTCTCTGAATGAGGGAGAGAGGGAGAGGGTAAGGGAGAGGGAGAGGGAAAGGGAGAGGGAGAGGGAGAGGGAGAAGGAGAGGAAGAGGGAGAGGGAGGGAGAGAGTGAGAATGAGAATGAGAAGGAGGGAGAGACATGGATGGTGAGGTAGAGAGAGTGAGAGGGAGAGGAAAAGGGAGGGGGGAGAGAGAGAGAGAGAGGAGTGATGGGGACTAGAAAAAGAGAGAGAGTGATAAAGATACAGTAGATAGGAAGATAGAGAGAGCTTCTTCCTTCACTCTGGCCCTCCTGCTGAGAGACAGCTGAGGGAATGAAAACACACCACTATCATTCATCTCCTCTCTCCAACAGCAGGTCAGGAGGATGGGGGGAGGAGAGGTGGCAGGGGGACAGCTGGGGGGAGGCAAACTGGGGAGAGGTGACGTGGGGAGAGGAGAGCTGGGGGGAGGCAAACTGGGGAGAGGAGATGTGGGGAGAGGTGGGGGGAGGCAAACTGGGGAGAGGAGATGTGGGGAGAGGTGGGGGGGGCAAACTGGGGAGAGGAGATGTGGGGAGAGGTGGGGGGGGGCAAACTGGGGAGAGGAGAGGTGGGGGGGAGGAGAGCTGGGGAGAGGAGAGGTGGGGGGGGACAAACTGGGGAGAGGAGACGAGAGGAGAGGAGAGGTGGGGGAGAGGAGAGGTGGGGGGGGGGGGGGACAAACTGGGGAGAGCAGGGAGGGAGGAGAGCTGGAGTAGCACACACAGGTGAAGGACTGCCTGGAGGAAAGTGTGTCAGGTGTTGCCTCCGTTCTAGCGGGACACTATCTAGAGGTAAACACAGCAGAGAGAGAATCAGAGTATCAGATCACTGGACACAATCATCCCCATTCACCTGAGGCCCTCCTCAGCCCGCTGACGTAAGAGGAGAAGAGTTCACTGACTGTAACAGAAAGACTGCTGACTTCACTGACAGAGTTCTATCCAGAAAGCATCCTCCGATTTCTACCTCCGCCGGCCTCCCCTGATACAGACACACCGGCACAGCTCCAGTCATGAATGTGGGCCATACGGGGCAAGGCTCCAGCATGGATACACATCTTCTCCCATGAGCTAATTTCTGTTCTGTGCGGGTTCTGACAGACGTGAATAAAGTTACATACGGAATCGGATTACGACATGTGCTGTATTTATGTAACCCTCGTCTTCATTTCACACTCACACGCCACCTCAGAGGAACGCCTGTCCGCCCCTGTTTGCACAACTGCACACATGTGCGCACACACACGTGAGCAAGCAAGCACGCATGCACACACGCACACACACACACACACACACCACAAATAGACAGACTGACACAGATTGACATGCACACACACACACGCACACACACACACACACACACACACACACACACAAATAAACAGACTGACACAGATTGACATGCACACACACACACACACACACATACACACACACACACACACACACTATTTGCCTCTACGCCACTTTATTAAAATAGGACAGTATCCATCGGTGAACATTCAGCCGTATAAATTCCCCTGGTTTCCCCGTGCCTAGTAACAGTCCCACCCTGCTGCACTTGTCACGCGATCTGTTTGTCTGCTCTTGAAGCTAGCAGAGAAAAGTGCACAGCACCAAGCACTCACATGAAGATCCTATTACTAATATAGTGGCTGTTTTTAGTGTTTCACCACGAAGGCAGCTCTAACTGAAACTCTAACTATTCAAAGTAAAATGTTGGTGGTAAATTTTTCATTGATCCATTCATTTCAAATGTCTACTTGGGCTCACGCACGTGCCAGATCATTCCTTGCCCGGTGGTGGAGCATTAAGGGGCTGTGTTTTTGCCACAGGGGTCAATCATATCCTTGTCGTCATGGCTATTTTTATATCTGGAGTGTGTAAGGTTTGTGAGGTGGCGTCGGTGGCTCGTAGCTGCATGTGACCTGTCAGATGCAGACGACCAGCTGCTGTCGCTCTGACACCAATCCGCCCACCTGATTGGCTCCAGGGTGTCATCTAAAACCACATCACATTCAGTGCCAATCAAAATCTCATCAGACACGACAATCCTTATCCTGTATCGCTGTACACACGACTCCATGCTTTTACTGTCTAGACAGCAGCAGTCTACTGCTTCTGACCTCCCAGGGTCAAGGCAAGGCAAGTGTATTTGTATAGCACATTTCATTCAACAGGAGCAATTCAAAGTGCTTTAATTATGGCATAAAAAAATAGTAGTAGTATATATATATATATATATATATATATGAGTAGTAGATAGTAGTAGTAGATAGTAGTAGTAGTAGTAGTAGTAAGAAGAACATTTTGAATAAAAATAAAAATGGTAAGAATAGATACATATATATAGAAAATGAATAGATAAACATTGAACAACATAATAAGACAATGAATAAAAAGATATAGATAAAAGTGTTTTTACTGCAACTGTATTCAAGCGCTGCTCTTCCCGATATGGCGTGATTGGCGAGATTGCAGGTACCGTGTCTGTTTAGCCGCTATCCTGCTCGACACGGCGTGTGAGATGGCAGTGTAAAATGAGGGACATTGTTTATTCAGGCACCTTGACTGCTTCCATCTACATGTTGAGCCTCTGACCACGGGGACTCCAATGTATTCTGATTGAAGCGTTTGACCTCGTTTGTACCCTAGTAGTGTTTGCTGTGTGACCTTCATAGGGTAGCTGGCGCTGCCAGGGAGAATCCTGCCTCTCTGCCATCATCACAGCCTGAGTGTGACACGTCGACAGCGCGCTCGCTGCCGCACACACCCAGGTGTCAGGCGCCGCTGCCGAAAATGAACAATTTGTTTGACAGCGAAATGGGTTTTCCCCACTCTCTCTCTGAAGGGCTGGGAGCTGCTCCTTACCTTGTGCTTGTACTCACACACACACACACACACACACACACACACATACAGACACAGGCACAGACACAGACACAAACACAGACACATACACAGACACAGACACAGACCACAGACACAGACACGCACACGCACACGCACACGCACACGCACACGCACACACACACAGACACAGACACACACACAGACGACAAACACAGACGACAGACACAGACACAGACACAGACACAGACACACACACACACACACACAGACACAGACACAGACACAGACACAGACACACACACACAGACACACACACACACACACACACACACACACACAGACATAGACATAGACACAGACACAGACACACACACAGACAGACACACACACACACACAGAGGCAAGCAGAGACATGCCTGTCCACACAAACACACACACACACACACACACACACACACACACACACACACTTAGAACGTGGTAGTTGGCTGGCTGTTGTTGACACTGGATGGTTGTGTAACCAAAACACACCTGCAGGCTGTGTCTATGTCTGAACCTCGGTCCTCACTAAAATGTCAGACGTCGGGAAATGCACACACACACACACACACACACACAAACATGCATACACACACACACACACAAACATGCATACACACCCTGTGTTGAACTGTTTGAACTGCTCTCGATTTTTGACAGGGTCACGTTGGGCTGCGGCTCAGAGCAGCATGGATGGCTCCCCTGGGGTAGACAGCTGTTTGTGTGTGTATGTGTGTGTGTGTGTGTGTGTGTGTGTGCGTGCGTGCGTGTGTGTGTGTGTGTGTGTGTGTGTGTCTGTGTGTGTGTGTGTGTGTGTGTGTGTGTGTGTGTGTGTGTGTGTGTGTGTGTGTGCGTGCGTGCGTGAGTGAGCGAGTGTATGTGTGTATGCCAGGTGAGGCTGGTGGAGGTAGAAGTCAGAGGACAGGCTCACCGACGTGTGTTTGATTCCATTTCAGCCATTCCTCATTCCATTCCATTGCATCACAATCAGTTTGTTCTCCGATTTCGACCTCCACTTCCAGCAGCCTCCCCTGGTGTGTGTGTGTATGGGTATGTATAAGAGTTTGTTTGTGTGTTTGGTTGGGGTGAAGAGGGGCGAGGGGAGTCAGCAGGGAGTTGGCTTGGCTTCTCAGGTTCAATCTTCTAAAGACATTTAGAAGATTGTGCTCTAAATCTTACAAAAGACCAACAATTCTTTGTTGCTTACAAAAGAGCTGGAAAGGAGGCATTTAAGAGTGGATTGGATAATTAGACACTTAAGTTGTCTGTACACTGAGTTTAACAGTCTGGTAGTCAATGGCAGAGGCTGTAGATTAGCTCGTTTTGGTAGCAGGCAGCCAACTTGCTTCATTAAACAGACTCTCAGACAGACAGACAGACAGACAGACAGGCAGGTAGAAAGACGGACAGACAGACAGAAAGACGGACAGACAGACAGACAGACAGGCAGGCAGACAGACAGGCGTACAGACAGACAGACAGACACACACACAGACAGACAGACAGGCAGGTAGACAGACAGACAGACAGGCGTACAGACAGACAGACTAACAAACAAACTCATAGACACACACACACACGCACGCACGCACGCACACACACACACACACACACACACACACATACACATACACACACACACAAACACACACACACACACACACACACACACACTCAGGAGGAATGAGCAACACATTTCCTGCAGGCTGACTGGCTTCCTGCCTCTGCGCCATTTGTCTTTCCTTCCATTCAACTCTCTTTTTTTTGGTCAGTTGCCTGCCAGGCCACCGCGTTCCCCACCCCAGCAGGACCAGGCCTCTATTCAGACACACTGTGCAAGCAAACACGTCCACCACGTGGGCTAAGGCCCGGGGGTGATGTGTGGCTGCAGCAAAGCAGCAGTCAGATACTGTGTGGTGACTGCCAGGCAGACTGGATCTGGTCAGTGATGTACAGTAAGGCAGGGGCTACAGTGGGAGAGGTTATATTCAGCACTCGAGTTGAGGGGGGATGAGGGAGGATGGCATCCCCCCTGAAATAAAAACAGTCAAAATCATCCCCCTTCTAAAACTGCCATCCCCCCTTTCCATCCCTTATGTCATTTTATCAATGAACATGGTATTACTGCTATTTCAACAATTAGTTTGGTGCATATTGAGTAAAATACTGTGGCCGCACACATGTAATGACATTTTTACTAAGTCACTGACACTGAAGTCACTGACGCTGTGGGGATGCTAAAATTGTCCCCATATGATAAAATCCACCATCCCCCCTGATTTTCTTTTACAACTTGAGTACTGGTTATATTGTGAAACAGCAGAAGTCCTTTTACCATGTTGATATGGGAGATAGTAGAAGTAGTAGTCGTCCACTGTAGAAGTCTCCAGTTGGAGTCTCTCACTGAAATACAATCTTGAGAGACTTCATTTCCTCTCAATAAAAGCGAGAGGAAAAACAGATCAGAGAGAAATCACAACAATAATCTTACAGAAAGATCTCTGTCATGTAAATGAAATGGTGTACAATAAAAACTGAATAGTCTTGATCATGTTTTCTTCTCTTTTTTTCTCACTTGGGGGTTAGAAGCCGTAGGAGAGTGATGTTTGTATCTGGTATGATGTGATGTTTGTATCTGGAGATTAATGAGCTGGCGATTTAGGGAACGGTCGGAACTGGACGGGAGAGCTGCATCTCCATGAATAGACGAAAGCTATGCTGTTTATTGGGAGTATTTATGGCGGAGCGGTAGAAGTCTCTCTAGTCTAGAGAGTAGATAGTAGAGATTGGTCCTGAACACAGTAGAAATGTCTCTAGTCTAGAGAGTAGTTAGTAGAGATTGGTCCTGACACAGTAGAAATGTCTCTAGTCTAGAGAGTAGGTGATACTGTCCGGGGAATTGGTCCTGACACAATAAAAAAAAGTAGTAGTGTAATATGAGAGTAATAGGGAAGTGTTCAGATCCACTTTGTAGCATGGCGGGCGGGGATTGGTTTGGTATTGAAAGCCCATTGTGGAGCAGCGGTGAGGAAAGTTGTGAAAATGTCCATTATTCTCCATTAGTACCGGTCCTGGAGAGAGAGGCGATGTTGACGCCAGGGCGATGAAGGCATCGGCCAGGCTCGCTGTGGTATGTTGCACATAGCATATGTGGGCGGGCCTGAACTGAAACCCTTTTACACTCGTGTGGAGGTATTAATGTCTCCATCCCAGTGTCCAGTGTAACCTATCCTTCAACATGCCTCTGCCGGAAAAGAGCCAATGGCATAGGTGAGGGGTGAGAGAGTCAGTGTGTTCTCTGATTGGTTTAGCGTCATTAATATAGATTAATAAATGTAATATCAAATATGTTATGATGGAGGTTATTGTGACATGTTACAGAGAAAACTAAAAAACATCAAAAACAAACTGTTTGTTTGATCCTGACATCTGTTGCTTTTGAACCAAACTTGACATGCAATCATCAGAACGTGTGGTGACAGAAGGCGTCACCACTTTCCGTGCTTTGTTGTCCAGAAGGTGCAACAACGGAACAGTGATACAGTATAATTGATTTTGACACATTGACTTGATGTGTTTGATGTTTGTGCACACACACACACTGCGTTTTGCACATGCGCTTATGCTTAGGTGTCTTTTTACGTTTTTTAATATGTTGACATTTCTGCGCAAGCAGACGATCAAGTAATTCATAAAAATAATTAATGAGGTTATAGCTGGATATGCTAGGATGCACTTTAGGCCTATCAGATGACTTCAAACAGGAAGTATCCATCCCAACTGTATCCTCCTCGGCGAGGCAACGACAGCTCAACTATACAAACTTGTTTGATCTATAAATGGATGACACAGTTACGCAACGCAGTGAGATCCCAGATAGTGGGCCAGCGCCTCGTTTTCTTAATGAGTGTGTTATCATGCTTCTGCCTCATACAGAAAAAAAGTGCTGATTAACAATGATCACATTTAGGTTTCAGACGATGCCATCAGGCTACAGTGGATGTTAAAAGAAGCACAGTTAGAACTCTCTGGTGTTTGAACTGGTTGTTTAGGAAGATTACAGAGGGATGGAGGGAAGTTCTTTGCTCTACTACCCGAATCAGGTCAGGAAACTTGAAAGGGCGTCCCTGAAATAAAGGAGAGTGGGAAGGAATGTGCTCTTTTATGTGGTGACATGGAGTCCAATGAAACCTGGATTCTGTTTTCAATTGAACCTGTCCATATTTAGTCTCGTTGAGATACAGTCTTGAGAGACTTAGTTTAGTCTCAATGAACCCCCCCCCCCCCCCCCCCCCCAAAAAAAGGATAGAATACTCAAACCAAAACAAAGCCCAACAGTATAGCGTATCATGAAATCACAGGAATAATCTTTCAGAAAGACAGGAAATGATGTACAATAAAACGGAATAGTCTTCAAAATGGAAGAGACGGGGTGTGTTTACAGTTTTCTCACTTGGGAGTTTGAAGCCCTGACAGAGTGATGGAATCATCAGGAGATTCACGAGCCGGTGATTTGGGACGTGGCGGAAGAGGAAGTGAGAGGTCTGCGTCTCCATGAATAGATGAAGGCGCTGCTGTTTATTGGGTGTATTTATGGAGGAGCAGTTCTGGGCTCCAGACTCAATCCTGTCTCTCCCCTTACATGTCCCGGCCGCCGCCGCCCCCCGCCCCCTGGCCTGACTACCAACAACTGAGGAGATAAAAGAGGATGAACGTGTTCCATGTAACACAGTCATGAACTTTGGCATAAAATGGTGTCTGTGTCTGTATCTCTGTGTGTGTGTGTGTGTGTGTGTGTGTGTGTGTGTGTGTGTGCATGTGCGTGTGTGTGTGTGTGTGTGCGCGCATGCATGCATGCGTGTGTGTGTATGCGTGTGTGTGTGTGTGTGCATGTGTGTGTTTGTGTGCATGTGTGTGTGTGTTTGTGTGTGCACGTGCATGTGTGTGTGTGGGTGTCCGCGTGCATGTGTGTGTATTGAATTGACCAATACACTGAAACCTATAATGTAAATGGGGTCAGTTTGTCCAATTAGTTCGAGGGGGAAGTTGGAAACCACAGTGGTTCAATAGATCCGGGCCCTGAATGGAGAGTTAGGTAAGGGATGTAGGCCACTGGCCTCTGCCTGTTGGCCTGGTGCCTGAGGTGCCACCACGGATGGGCACAGATCGGCTTGTTTCTGCCCCCTGTCACTGAGGGGAGACGATTCAGTGTCCTTAGAAGGACCCCCTTCCCTCGCCTCAATCTCTTCCCTCGGCTGCCATCCAACCCCTCTATTTAGAGTCATCTCACTGGGGCGGGCGTAAGCCCCTTCTGGGCGCCCGGGCACAGGCACACTCTCTCCATAGAGTGGGTGTGTGTGTGTTTTGAATAATGCAAAGCATGGAAGAGATCTGGAGTATGAAGTTAATTAGAGCTGAATCTCTATCAGAGAGGAGCTGGGGGGGAGGGGGGGGGGCAGCAGATGCAAGTCCAAAACACAGAGACGATGCCTGCCACAGACGAGGAGATCTGGCTGCCTTATTGGGTCTCATTTCATCTGGGATTAGAGACACACACACACACGAACACATGTACACACACATACAGTACAGTACACATATACACACACGCACACATCCACGCATGCACACACACACACACACACACACACACACACACACACACACACACACACACACACACACACACACACACTCAGTGTTAGGGAAGGTACTCTTTATTTCACAAAATGATCAATGACATAACAAAAGCAGAAGTTTAACTACCCTAAAGCTACCCTTGAGAGAAATATAGTCTCCCAAACGAAAAACTTCCACCCAGCCATTGAATAATATAATTAAAGTAATCTTTGAGCTACATGTAGTGGAGCTACTCCCCAACCGTGCAGTCACTACAGGGTGCTAAGGACTGTAAAGTAAAAATAACTCCATGTTTTTGCGTCCGTGAACATATGTTTCAGAGGTATTTTGGGGTGATTATTTCAAGGGCATGCACGCATTCTTTGAATAACTTAGTGGAGGATTTACCCTCCTCACGTTTGAGCCCTTTAGGCTGTGATGTGTGTTAAACACATAACTCAGAGGGGAACCAGAGAAATGACTTTCTTCTTAATTCAGCCGGATTGCATCTCTCTTGAGATAAAAACAACATGCTGTCATCTTTTGCTCTGACGTTGCTGAGCGGCTTGTGAGGAGCTCTGCTCAGACAGTGTCGCCTCACAGACATCTGTAGGACTGTGATATCCAATTAATCAACTGAGGAAGAGGCAGACAAACAGAAACAGGGTTTTTTCCCCGCTGCCCTACAGAGACACTGTCATTATCTCAACCTCTGTTCATGGTTGAAGGAGAGGAGGAGGAGGAAGAGGGGGAGGAGGGGAGGGGAGGGGAAGGAGGGAGGGAGGGAGGTCGGGGGGGGATTGTTGTTCTCTCTCCCACACTTCAAGTGTGATCGGAGCGGAGCAGCTGTCCTCTGGCAAACACACCTTTGACCCCAGGGCTCTCCCTGTGTCCCTATGAGGTAATCCCTGTCCTGCATCTCAGAGATATGCTTCTTCATGCTGTTGATATAGGCCACAGCCTCCCCAGGCTCTACCCACCACATCACACCACTATGTAGCTTAATGTTTAACCAGGAGGTTGACTAAGTATTGGAAGGATCAGAAACAGAGAGCCATATCTGATCTGTTTAACTAGAAGCAGGATAAGGATTATTGAATTTAAACGATACGCTGTGCTCAAAGGAAGCGTCATCATGAGTCATGTTGAATGTATTGCAGAATCAAAAATAGAGGGGGAGACTTATCACACATTTGAGAAAAGTGCTAGCAAGAAATCAAAACAAAACAGAAAGCTTACGAATTCCAGGAACAAGCCTACAGGGATGTGGATTTAAAAGACCTTGGAACATGTTGTTTACCTTTGGCATCATTTCGTAATCTCTAAATCTGATGACTTCATGAGTCACAGAAACACACTGTCATTTAGAACACCCACACAAACACACACACACACACACACACACACACACACACGTGTTTGACACCATTCCTCATTTCATGTGGGGGGAGTCAGCAGGGAGTCAGGCATTTACATCAAATGTGGACTGGATTTGACAAAAGAGTAAAAGTTCAGAGCTGAAGAGGAGGCGTAGCTGGGAGGACCTCTTAACTTTGCTATAGACAGACAGACCGACAGACTGACTGACTGACAGACAGACAGACAGACAGACAGACAGACATACAGACATACAGACATACAGACAGACAGACAGACAGATGGATGGGCAGGTAGGTAGGCAGACACACAGACACACACACACACACACACACACACACACACACACATACACACACACACACACACACACACGCACACACACACACACACACACACACACACACACACACACACACACACAACCCCCATGTGAACCCTGTGTAGCTCAAAGGGGTCCTGATGTCAGTGAGTGATGAGGGCTTCTGGTCTTATCACCTTCCCAGAGCGCACTGGGGTTTATCTGTTTCCTCCTGTGGGGATAAGCAGAAAGAGCCTGATGCAGGAGGAAATGCAGAGGGAATCACAGACTGCTTCTGGCCCCAGTTCTATAGGAACTAAGAACTATCCAAGCTAAGAAAGAAAAGTATACTTAAGTGAATTCATTGTACGAGTCAGCCTCTTTCATAATGGAGAAAAAAAATGTCAGAAAACTGCATAAACAAGAGAATCATTCACCCCACCTCTCTCTCTATCTCTTTCCTTCCCTCTGTCTCTCTTTCTCTCTCTCCCTCTTTCCTTCTCCCTCCTATTCTATCCATCTCTCTCCCTCCTTACTTCCTTCTCCCCCCTCCTTTCCACCCATTAAGAAGGTGACAAATCCAGTCATTACATACATTTGACACAGTGTGAAATATCGCCTACTAATCCACTGCGATCCTGCACCTACACAATGAAACCCATCGGCCTCAGCTCTTTAAACATTGATATCCCCATGTCATAACAAGTAGGGAGACAGAGGCTGATGAGGCAGAAATGTTACTTTCTATTCTGGTGCTTTAGATAAGAACATACTGTATAACAGGGTAGGCTGTTGGAGGTGTCCTCTGATTTCTACCTACACCAGCCTCCCCTGCTGTATAACAATGCTGTTGTTGGCAGAGATCTGGAGGAGCAGCTGTTCTCAGCCTCCTCTCCCGTCCTCTGTATGATCACTGGCAGCTGCATAGCATGCTGGGATCGGAGCGCCCAGGACCATAGCATCATGCCCCAAGCAAGAAGCAAACTCTATTTGCAAACACACTCTCTCCTTGACTTCACCCTGCTCTTTCTTTCTTTCTTTCTTTCTTTCTTTCTTTCTTTCTTTCTTTCTTTCTTTCTTTCTTTCTTTCTTTCTTTCATTCATTCTTTCTTTCTTTCTTTCTTTCTTTCTTTCTCTCTCTGTCTATTTGCAACTCTATTTGCAAACACACTTTCTTTCTCTCTTTCTCACTGTAATGGTCCTGAACCCATTACCCATGATCCTCAGCGGGACTCACAGCTGTGTTAGTTACACAACCTCAGGGCCTTGTAGCCTACATTAGATCCAAGCTCCCTAAAATAACATTCTATTCATAACCGTCGAAAAGTGAAAGAAAAGTATTTGCACATCTAATTAAGTGTAGGTGCACTGAAGCAACGGGGTAATTTCAGACTCGGTGTGCGCACATACCACTTATCTGTGAAAATCACCTGACTTATTCATAGTCGACTCTATTCTAGTTACCTCACCATCAGCAGCTCTGTGTTGGGGATTGGGACAGAGCTTTTTCGGATCATGCCCTACTGTAGTGCTCTCCTGTAAAGTGTTACAGCATGTCTACCTTCCATTCTCTCTGGTAATACTGGGCCGCAGCTTTTAAAAGAGGATTAGGAAAAATCTATACAGGGATATGTTTTTTGGGGGTGAATTTCTGCTTTACTGGGATAGACACAGTAGAGATTGACAGGAAGGATGGGTGAGGGTGAGAGAGAGAGAGAGAGAGAGAGAGAGAGAGAGAGAGAGAGAGAGAGAGAGAGAGAGAGAGAGAAGAGAGAGGAGGGATGACATGCAGGATAGGTGGATGACCTCGAAAGAATCGAACCAGGGACCCTGCTATTACATGGCATGCACTAGTGAGCTACACCACCAAGGTACCCCGAGGGAGAAGACGAACAAGAGATTGACTGTGTTGCAGTACATCAGGTGATGTAAGGGGTGATGGTAGGCTCAGGGGACAGGCCGATATAAGAGCTCCCGTGGTGTGTCTGTCTGTGATTCACAGCAGGGCTGTATTCAGCGTAACATTTAATGTTTCACCTCACTGAATACACCCCTGTTGTGAATCACTGACAGACACACCATGTGAGCTATGTTGTAGATATATTGCAGATAGATATCTATAGCCCTAGTCCCAGCCCTAGCCATAGCCCTTGTCCCAGCCCTAGCGCTAGTCCCAGCCCTAGCCACAGCCCTAGCCCTAGCTCCAGCCCTAGCCCTAGTCCCAGCCCTAGCCCTAGTCCCAGCCCTAGCCACAGCCCTAGCCCTAGCCCTAGCTCCAGCCCTAGCCCTAGTCCCAGCCCTAGCCCTAGTCCCAGCCCTAGCCCTAGTCCCAGCCCTAGCCCTAGTCCCAGCCCTAGCCACAGCCCTAGCCCTAGCCCTAGTCCCAGCCCTAGCCCTTGTCCCAGCCCTAGCCCTAGCTCCAGCCCTAGCCCTAGTCCCAGCCCTAGCCATAGCCCTTGTCCCAGCCCTAGCCCTAGTCCCAGGCCTAGACCCATGTCCCCACCCTAGCTCCTGCCTTACAGCCCCAGCCAATGTCTTAAAATCTGTGCCTCCAGCCCCCCAGCCCCCAGATTACACTAATGGCCATGGGTTTTGGCCCCTCACTGTGTCCCTGGCAGCATCCTCCCCCTGCTGCTTCCCTCTTTATAAAGGAAAAACAAATCCCTCCCCAGCCATTGTTCTCTCCACTCTGAGGTCATTAACATTAACATCAACACGGTGGGTTTACAGAGGAGAAATGAGCAGAGGGCAAAGGGGGAGGAGAAGGGTTAGGGTTTCAAGGTGGCTTAGAAGATTGAAGATACCTCAGTTTGCAAACATTTACAGTAGATTGAGTTATCTGGCTATTGATACAAGTCAGGCCAAAGTTGTCAAGATTTGCTTCTTATGAAATGGGCTGCCCACCCCTTCAGACTTGAATTGTTTCCAGCCATGGGAAAAATTATTGATATCTTTTTTCTTACTCATATTATGTGTATAAATGTATAATTTTTTAAACGTCAATTCTTTATTTACTTTATTTCATGTCCATTGCAATGGACGTCGGGTCTGAACAGTTGTGAAATCTCACAACTAGATTTGTATTGATATTTGTAGTTTTCTCTTAAAAATAACACTAGTGGACACTATCTTCATGCATGTCTACCTACATACATGTATGTGTATGTCTAATAACCATTTAGATTATTTATATTCATATTCATAGTGAAAATGGATGGATAGTTTTGGGCCCCTCGCATATGTTATCTAAAATTCCACACTCACCAACTTTCCGAAACCTGGCTGTCAAGGGTACGCCTTCATCCTCATTCTCATCCTCACTATCCAAAGACTGAATTTCCGACAAATTTATATCAGCCATTTACTACATTGAGCGCACAAAAGGCTTTGCGTGAGCACGATTCACTACATCGAGCGCACAATTTGATTGTACCTGATTATTCCACATGCCGGTATTGCTCACAATCGGTATGTCAATTGTCAGTATCTCTCGTACACTATGTTTTTACTCTAGACACTTAGCTTGACTGAGTGTCTTTTTATCTTTTGTTGACTGTACATTGTCTGTATGTCTGTATTTTGTATGTTCAGGACCCCAGGAAGACTAGAGGCGTCACCACTATGTGTCACAAAAGTATGATGCTCCTTGTCTCAAAAGACTGCTTGAAATTCACTGGACAAGCCATTATGATGTGACAAGGTGCATTGTTGAGAATGAAGACCATCTTCTCACTATCCTGTCAGAGCCCTTTTCATTGTGAAACAATCTCATCACGTGTCCATCCGTGTGTGTCCGTTCGTAGCATGAGATTTAGACCAATCAGGAGTAGCCTATGCAAATCAGGAGTATAGTATATCTTGCTGCAATAACACATCATATCTGTGACAGTTGTTTGTTCTCATAAACCTTTAATGATACTCAGACGACCTAAAACGTATATCATCATGTTTTGTTTTTGCGAGGGCACAAAAAAAGGTAACATATTCAATGTCCCAGGGACCCTGCCCACCTCTAACTTCTTCCAGCCCATCCTAATATAGATTTCTAGAACCGGCCCTGCTAGAGGTACATCAGTGTGCTTCTAATGGGGATGCTTAAATAAAATAAAATAAAATAAAATGTATTTGTGCAAATGCTTTGCGTGCACACGATTTACTACATCGTGCGCACGATTTATTACATTTCATGCACTCAATGTAGTAAATCTTGGCCACGTTTTGGAGGTAGTACTGCCATGCTTCACTTCAGGGTGACTTTTTGAAATGTCAATCAGTTGGGCCATACTTACATATATATATACATAGCTGCAACGTTTGCAGCGCTAACAGTGCTATACAAATAAAAGTTATTATTATTATTATTATTATTATTATCTGATTGATTAGGGTCTACTAATTAACCAATGAGAAGACCGTTATGTAAATTCTTCATTAACATCGATGTCAAAATACATGTGACCTGGGTCTGCTTCTTATGAAATGGGCTGCGTGTGTTTGATATTAACTGTTTCTAACCTGTATGGTTGTGATATACAATAACAGTCAAATGTGGTACGAATCTGGGCCACTGACAATGTTCAGTCACTGCTAGAATATCTGCTGTGAATTTAGCTAGTCGTTCTTGCAGTGTACTGTTTAGTAAGTAGTGTACAAATGATTCGATAATCACTTGATGTGTATGTCACTGTAAAAATTCATCAGACAATGCTTTTGAATGATATCTTAATAGGGTTGGAGGGAGGTGAGAGCAGTACCTTCGTACTGCCAGTAAAAGCATCTTTCTTCAAACATGGCATGAGAAATACCCATTAGACAGCGCTTCCAAAATATTATGCGTCGGAGCCAAGCGTGTTTAAGGTTGAGCGTGTGATTCGGTGTCGGTGCCAAGAACATTGGGACGGCGTGCAGGCCTATCTTACAACAACACAGGTGGCTCCTGTTGGAGCTTGTTCAAGCGCTCATCAGGACCTGCCACCGGAGACGCCACACAGGGAAATGACATAAGCGTTTACGTAACCCGCCTGGCAGAGATAGCCCTGTTGTTCTGTCATCTCGGGAACTCCGTTCGGATCTGTATACACTATCATAACCGAGTGGGATTGTTTTTGAAGTAAGTCTCTCTCTCTCTCTCGCTCTCTCCTGCCTGTCCCTCTCTCTCCATCTCTCCATCTCTCTCTCTCTCTCTCTCTCTCTCTCTCTCTCTCTCTCTCTCTCTCTCTCTCTCTCTCTCCTGTCTCTGTCTCTCTTTTTCCCCTGTCTCTGTCTCTCATTCTCTCCCCCCCCTCTCTCTCTCTCTCCTGTCTCTGTCTCTCATTCTCTCTCTCTCTCTCTCGCTCTCTCCTGCCTGTCCCTCTCTCTCCATCTCTCTCTCTCTCTCTCTCTCTCTCTCTCTCTCTCTCCTGCCTGTCCCTCTCTCTCCATCTCTCTCTCTCTCTCTCTCTCTCTCTCTCTCTCTCTCTCTCTCTCTCCTGTCTCTGTCTCTCTTTCTCTCCCTGCCCCCCCCCCCCTCTCTCTCTACTGTGTTGTCTCAAACAGCAGGGGATTAGAAGGGGCAGGCATTTAAAAAAAAAAAACGTGTTGGTATTTTGCTGATGCGATTTGAAGGATGTAATCCATTCCAGCTGTGATGTGTTTGTGTCAGAACCTTTTCAAAGGGGTGGAAGTAGGATATCTCAGGCTGTTAAAACAGAAGTCACTATTTGAAGGAGGCTAGAGATTTCCCTCCTTTCTATGTGTCAGTCAGAGGTGTTAATGAGGCGCTGTGTTGTGGGATAGCTCTGTTACCTGCAGAGAGGATAATCCTGTTGGTTCACCTCAGTAAATATCCTCCCAGCCCCAGCCCCAGCCCCAGCCAGGGTCTCCAGGCACAGACCTCTTATCACACGTGACAGCTGTCAATCACTTTCCAAAAGGCCCAGCCAGGGATGTAATTCAGTGAGGTGAAATATTCTGAAATATGTACTGTATAGAGCTGGCACGACTCTCTTGTTCACATGACAGACTCCCATACCTGTTCGACACACACCATCTCCATCTGAACTTTCTGTAACGTTCCAACCACCTGAACAGGCCCAGCCAGTGTTCTCTCTAGCTTGACTGGGATTGGCTGGAGGTACAGGCCTGCTGATAGGTATACCCACTATTGTGTCTATGTAGAGGCTTATCTCCAGAGTCTGTGTTTTAACAGGGGTCTGCCTGACCACCGTGCCAAAAAATGCTTTGCATAACCACATTCATATCTGCCTCAAAGACGAACAAGCCCCAGACTGTTACACCATCAAACAAAGATGGTGGTGGTATGGGAATGCATGAGTGAAACAGTAGACAAATAAATAAAAGCCTCCACTGCCCCCAGTCTTGGTTATCATAGGGGGGTCATTGTTGCTTTTAAGGGCTGAGCGCAGTCTTTGGGTCACAGCAGCACGCGAGGAGAGGAGAGGTGTGGGTGTGAGATTATAGACTGGTGGCTGAGAAGGGAGGGAAACATTAAAAAGCACTTTGCCAGAGTGCGTTTTACGACCTGTGACTTTCTTTTTGTTTGTTTAAGGGAATGCAAGTTTAATAGAGGCCTGACAGGGCACACAACCCAATCTGCTCCTGACACGACACACCTTGAAACGGAGTAGGGACTGGGAGTGATACATGCACATTAGATCAGGTTGGGTGAAGGGGTGAAGCCATGGCGGTTTCTGAGAGGTGAAGGAGTTACGCTTGAGTAGAAGGAAAAGACACGGCACAGCGTACAGGCTTCATATTAGGCCATAATAACATTACATTGGTGACATCATTTCACACTTGAATTAAAAGAAAAAGTCATGTAAGTTATTTTGATGCTTTATGGAGTTTAGAAATTCAAAAATTTTACAAATTGTTTAGAAGAAGTCAATGTAACGGACTAATAGGAAAGCAGTTGTAGTGGTAGAGTGACAGCAGTTGTAGTGGTAGAGGGACAGCAGTTGTAGTGGTAGAGGGACATACAGAGGAAACCTGGGATCCTGGGGTCATGTCCTCTCTGTGGGCTACTCTCTGTTCGAGTAAGACGCCACCTCTGAACCCTACAGTTACCCAGAGGGCCGAGGGCCGGGGCAGGGGCAGGAAGCTCAGGACATTCCCACCCTCTAAGTTAACAAAGGCCCCTCAGACAAAATAGAGCAACACGGTTCCTGGTCTGGTTCGGCAAGCTGCTGTTACTGACCTCCAGCACCCTCCGCTTCCATCCCTCCCTCTTCGTACCCCCCCCTTCCCCACCCTTCTAGTTCAACGGTTTCACCCAAAGTTTATTCTAATAAAGCTGATATAAATACTGTGACCCTAACAGACTGGAGCCACCAAAGATAAACACTCCATTATGGAGACACATACATTTTCACTGCCTCAGCCTACTTGGTTATATAAATAACTGGGCTTGTTATGAGTGCCTGCCCAGTGCCTATAGTATTCTGCTGATCCTGAACATACTGTAAAACACAACAAATAGATAAGGAATAAAGACAAAACATTGCTATGATGACTGTCTCTACATCAATGTCCTGACCCGCGTAATATGTTATTGTTGCGTTGGCCAAGTGTGTTCACTTTACTGGACTTTACATTTTGAAATGACGCTGTACCAAACACAATGGATAAAGAGAGGACCCATTGTACTATAACAATATGGGGCTTGCTTCCTCATTTCTATAACTCTATAGGACTCTTGAACCAATACGTTTGCCCACTGCTGTACTATTAGATTAGATTAGATTCAACTTTATTGTCATTGCAGAGTACAAGTACCAGACAACGGAATGCAGTTTAGCGTCTAACCAGAAGTGCAAATAGTGATATAAAACATGATATCAAAACATTATAGTGATAGTGATATGTACAGTATGGCTAATTAGAGGTATATACAGTTATGAGCTATGTAGCTATGTACAGTACGGTATGTACAGATTTATAAGTAGAGGCTATATCAAAGAGGTATGTGCAATGTGCAAAGATATGGTGCAACGGTAGTGTTTGTAAACAGCAGTAGTGCAAAGGGTAATTGAGTGTTCATTGACCAGGGGAGTGTGTCACCAGCAGTAATGAGTCAGGGTTTTGGACTTTGTTCTAGATTACTCCTCAGACATGGTTCTTAATTGAATTTCCTGTCTTTGATTACTGTCTGTTCTTCAACATCAACAACAAATACAAAATAAGTCATGCCATATAACAAAATTACTGAGTTCATGGTCAGCTGAGTTGAGACGTTTAGTTTGTTAGGCCCACTGTCAAACACACTTGTCAAATTACTTTTGCATGGAATAAAACTAAACAGTGTGAGATCTTCTCCATGACAGTAAAGAGAACACCATCAAACTGAATATCTAGCAAATTCCCTCCTACGTGAACTCACAGTAACTTTCTCCCTGATATTAATCTCTTTGAACTACACACTCTCTCTCACACACACACACACACACACACACACACACACTCACACATGCACGCACGAACGCACGCACACACACACACACACACACACACACACACACACACACACACACACACACACACACACACACACACACACACATACACACATACACACACACACAGAACACAGAACACTGTGATCTAAGTGAGGCCCAGAGTCAATGTGGTACGTGCTTCCTTTAGAACATCTGAAACACACCACATCATGTCCTTTTATCACAGGGATGAGGGACTAGAACCAGGTGGTTTGTCACCCTGCTTCCTGACTGCTGTGGCACTGCCGAAATGACGCATTACCGCTAATGTGCCAGTTCACACTAACACAACCCTCACCCTAATGAGTCCACTTTGGTAGAATACATCCACAGAGCGATCCAGCCAACACCCTCTGCACTCCCTCTCTCTTCCCATTGTCTCACAGGACGGAAACCTGCTTTGTTCCTCTCTCGAGTTTCAGACACAG
Organism: Nansenia antarctica; assembly: GCF_963989245.1. Taxonomy (NCBI): domain Eukaryota; kingdom Metazoa; phylum Chordata; class Actinopteri; order Argentiniformes; family Microstomatidae; genus Nansenia; species Nansenia antarctica. Next base: position 49,111,768 of record NC_137688.1, on the reverse strand, counting down.
GCACACAAGAGTCAAGGCTCCCGTGGATCACATGTGGACAGAAGCCATGGGGAGAGAACCGGACTGGAATAGCACCCAGTAAAATAAACACTCTAGAACACTTCTGAAGTTCTCTATAAACGCTCAAAGTATATGAGATTGCGATTGCTGTGGTTGAACTATGATCTAAACAGGGATATTAATGATGCTGGCGAATCATGGTTATGTAATGAGTTAACAGGGGGACTTGTTGTTTCTTTGCCTTTTGAGGTGTTCCTTAAGTACCACTAAAGGCATAACTGGTCGGTTCACATAAGAATATTTTTTACACACGATGAGTCAAGCCATGTCACAGCATTCAACAACAACAACAACAACAACATTCCAATCAAATACATATAGGTTCATTTCTGGGTCAAGTTCAAGCCTGAAATACAAGTCTTGGGGTGGCCCTTGTTTCACCTCAAGCAAAAATACGATTATTTTTCCTGACGTTTCAAACGGTAAATGGTAAATGGTTTCACCTTGATAAGAGCTCAATAAGAGCTTTGTTTCTTGCTGTTAAGAAAAACATATTACAACACTTCTTGAACATTATTATGTCATTTGCCACAGTCATTAGTCATTATTATTATGAAGGCTCATTTCTAATCCTATCAAATCTAATATTCGTTCACCGGGAAAATAATTGATATTTCACAACAGAACACTTTGTACAGTTTAAGAAATTACCTCCAATCTAACTTAATTCTAGTATAAAAACTTCCCTGTGACCTGAAATATACCAAAGACAAGACAATGAGATAACCGTTAGCCTACATTTTCCAAAGTGACAAAAACCTCCTTGTCATTTCCTGTCTCTCGCCCTGAGTACAGCCGAGGAGGTGCGGGGGGCCCAGGCCTCTTCTGAGGAAGGACAGGGAGTGGTCCCCCTCTTCTCTTATCACCGTGTCCTTTCCTCTCTCTGACGGCTGCACCGTCACCCCCACCCTGCCACAGTTCACACAGCCCAGGGTGGGGGCGCGAGGGAGGTGAGGGCGGTCAGGGGCCAGAGCTCCAGAGCTGCAGAGTACACACATTTTCAGATACGCATTATGTCATTACACAACCATGCCTTGAAAACACTGTAATAGTGTGTAAGCTTAACTATAAATGTCTTCAAGACATGGCTAAGACACACTATGACACGTCTTAAACAGGCCATACTATGGGAAGAAAAAATAATTGTTGATGTCATTATGAGACATTCTGAAATAACCAAATGTCTCAAGACATCTACTCTTTGTGTATGAGGATGTCTTAAAACACCGCAAGACAGAAGTGATGGTAAGGTATGAAACAGAATTGAAAAAGAAGAGAACGCACACCGCAGAAAACTTGGGCGAGGTGCTGGCGACGGAGCAGAATACTAAAGGATAAAGTAGAAGCCGCACACTCTCGTCCCAGATGCAAAAAGTGTAGTTTCGGTCGTAGCCTTTGTCTTAGACAAGTCTTAGACTTGACAAAGGCTACGGCCGAAACCGTTGTCAATAAATATACACTTTTTGCATCTGGAGCGAGAGTGTGCGGCTTCTACTTCATCCCTTACGTATGAAACAGTACACCCATCAGTGGAGGCTTGATACCGTTCCTTATTCCATTTCATGCATTACAATGAGCCTGTCCACCATCAGCCTCCCCTGATACCCATCCAACATGAATGACTTCCACTGGTACATTCACACCTCTGCAGAGCTTCTAGACATTAAAGACAAGACACGGTTCAGATGCATGGTAATCCTACAGCACAGGCCATTTCCTCAGCAATAGGTTAGCACGAGATCAAAGGTTGATTGGACCAGACACGACTCAAAGGAACGGCACACTGATATTCAAGACGGCTTTTCCTTTGATGACACTATAGCACAAAGGCCTATCTATTTTTTCGTTGACGCTAGACTAACTGTATGCAGTTCTACGGCCTATCTATTTTCGGTCACATTACTTTATCCAGTGTGATGAGACTGCCAATGGCCCTGAGCTAGATTACTCTTCCTGCTACGACTGGTGGATTGATGATTCACTTGCTTAGTCAAATGTATTGATAGTAAGTCGCTTTGGAATAAGGCGTCTGCTAAATGCCAAAAATGTAAATGTAAATGTAGAGATGGGGGGGGGGGATCTTCATCGTGACGTCACTGGGTCGTGCGTTTGAGTCTCATTAAGCCTTCCATTGCGCTGTGCCAGGCGTCACAGGCAGAGGAAGTCATAGTAAACAGCTGGTGTAAATGAAAAGGTTTACAGTCCAGATTTGCCCCCAGAACATTCCTTCCTGGAATCCCATAATGACCATGTGTGCCGTGCCCCTCTTTATGGCCATGAGTTGTATGTTTATGACCATAGTGTACCGTGTCGTCGTTCTCCGTGCCAGCGGGGGGAGTGGAGGGCCCAGGCGGGAGGGGCGGGGGTGTGTGTGTGTGGGCGGGCGGGTGTGGCCCGGCTTACGGCAGGACAGTTGGGACTCAGCATGTTCAGAGACCAGGGCAGAGAGGAGGAAACCCACACCAAGGTCTGGACCGGAGTCCCTGCACTCTGCCCCGTCGGTACTCTAATCCCATGTTAATTACATCACAGGATCAAAGGGAAGGGGCCTGTGGAGGGTGAGCCCTGTTACAGGAAGGGAGGGATGGATGGAGGGAGGGAAGGATGGAGGGAGGGAGGGAAGGATGGAGGGAGGGAGAGTGATAGGAGGGTATGGGAACGACTAAACCCCGCAGCTCTCCCGACACTGATAAACTGGGTTGATTCCCCCTCAGCCATGGGAACGGAGAAAGGCTTAACCTCCGATGCCATCCAGCGCTGCATGACTTCTCCATAATGGAAACAACTCCAGGGGTACTGGGCACGCCGCCATATCCCCCCCAGAACAGGGATGGCATAGACACACTGTGTGCCGTTGTTTACATGGAGAGACCTCAGAACTAGAATCTAATTGGAGGCTCCATTTTGTTCAGGTGTAATTCTGGAATGCTGCCAATGAATACTGTTTCGAGAAGGCAGATGTAGTCAAAAAGATTGTTTTAATCAATGGCAAAGTTCAAAGTTATTTCTGTTTCACTGCTATCCCCAAAGTCTCAATGGGTTCTCTATTACATGTAAACTTAGTAAAATAAATAAATTAACATAAATAACTCCCTATTTGAAATTCTCTTTGAGGTTTTGGTGTATAGTCTCAGAGCATGACAGAAATTGGGACCAGGCTTTCCGAGAGCACACTGGCTCTGTTAGAAAGAGAATCTTTTTGCATATTCCATTATCTCTGAAACAATTAAATGTGTGCCAGTTTGCCCATGATTATCTCTGGGCTCACACAGACCTGGGCAACCTGCATGTGTGAGTGTGTGTGCGTGTGTATGTGTGTGTGTGTGCATGTGTGTGTGTGTGTGTGGGGGGGGGGGGTCTGTGTGTGTGTGTAGGAGGGGGGGTTCTGCATGTGTGCGTGCCTGTGTGTGTTACATGACTAGACCCTTCCCTCTCCTCCCAGAGAGCAGCCAGAGTAGCCCCAAACAGGGGAAATGAGTCCAGCGAAATCACTCCTTAATGGGTCATCTGCTCTGACCGATGCCCCCCTCCCCCTCCCTCTCTCCCTCCCAGCTTCCCGCTCTCTGTTTGTGTCTGTTATTGTTCTGAGAGGGGCCGTTCCTCGGGCCAGAACTGGCTGTGCCCGCTCTTCTCCAAACATGCCGCCTCAATGAGCACTGTCACCAAAACCAACAACCCAAGACCACTGAAACCAGCTGTGGATACAAATCTGAGAGCTCAACTCAACTTTTCACACTTTCTTCCAAACAGACCAAAACAAGATCACCTTACACACTTGTCTGCAGTGTTGCAGGGAACAACATGAAAAAAATGGATACGTACTGCGCTCACCATCTTGACTTGTTTCACTAATACAGCAACTTTGAAATTATAGCTTAACTTCCCACTAGGTGATAACAAAGGGGGGGATTTATTTTTGCTATTAAATATTTAAAAAGGTCATGTGATCCATGGATATATATACAGCGCCAGCTGCAGAACTAGAAGTAAAGAAGCGGAGTGGAAATCCTGACAGACATGAGTAGGAATCCCTGTGGACCAGAACTCATTAGACATGCACATAATGCCTTTCCCTCAGTATATTTCACAGGAATATTCATGAGCATAAACACTCATTATACGCCTTCATCTTTGATGAACTTGAATTTGTTTTGCTATAGAACTCCTGTGTTTGGACACAGACAAGTGTATACCAGAGTAGAGTAGTGAAGGGTAAAGTACACCTCATGTTAAAAGCACATGACTATGGGTGGGGTGGGAAGCATCTGCTGCAGTTAAAGGTGTCACCTCCTGTTGATTCATAGAGCAGTTATGCTCACCGGTTTCTATAGACCACTAGGGTCTGGACCTTTGTCATGGACAAATACCCTTTTTATTACCCCAACATCCGATGCATGTAGAAAGAAACACTTGCCGAGATACCATTGTGTCTAGTTGTTTCTTTATTCAAGGTGAACAAATTCAGACAAACATAAATATGAACACTCCTCGACACACAAACTGAGTTGAAGGGTGACACTTACATGTGGTAACAGGGTGCGAATTATAAAAACGCTTCCTTCGAAGCAATATTTTTTTTTTTTTTTGTATCATAAACTTCATACAAAAATTCTGATGATGCAAGTTCTCTGGTCAGAAAAAAGGACCAATAAAGTGCATTTCACTGTCACTGTCACTGTCTTCTGTGTCTTCTAGGTAGTTAAAGTCTGGAGCTGACACCAGCCTGCCGCTGTTGAGGATGGGTGGTGGTGGGGTGGGGGGGGGGTTTGACTCTGACAGCCAGCCTGGGAGTATTCCTGCTGAGCCAACTGAGACTGTCAATCAACAGCATTACACAAGACAGATCCACTGGGATTGAAACTGGTGCTGAACTTAAACCCCCCTCCCCCCACCACCACCACTCCCACCCCACCCTACTCAAATGATGATCACATTAAATAGTGGTTGTAAATATTAAGAATTTCTAACTGACAAAACACTGTTCCTTTGACATTTAATGTAACCATCTGTGCATTCTCTTTAAGCTTATGATTCTGAACTCCTCTTTAGCCCCCCAACATCCACTGTGCAACACGGAGACAAAAAAATACTTGGATTGGAACTAACTTGCACCACACCCGACAGGATTGACATCTGCAACTTGATCATCTCAACAAAGGCTTTGGTAAACCCATTTTCATTTCATTGTTTTGTTTCCATGACGCTTGAGACTGACTGAACAGCTGGCTTCATACATTTGTAACACTTGTGAGAAGAGAGAACATAGTCACGGGTGTCAACATTCCTTATTTGACACGTTTAATGTTCGGTGTGCCCCCTCACAAAGAGCTATTTGATCCGTGTAGCTACTGTATGGCATAATACTTCCTTTAAAATAAAAAAAAAACACTGATAGTGTCTCTTGTTGCTGTCACAACCGGGATTGTTGCCATCCAAAGTCCTTGTGGCAAATCGATACCATCCACTTCAATGTGAACCACACCACCACACCAGTTCCAGCCGGCTGATACAACTCAGCCAATAATCAGCCAGGACAAGTCAGTCAGTCAGTCAGCTGACTGGGTGAGGGACCACTGTGTCCAGCTCCTTGTAAACAACACAAGGAACCAGCAGGCATGGTATCCATCTCACACGTGTCCTCCTCGTGTAGTTCCACCAGCACGGCGACAGTCATCATCTCTTCTTCTTCTGTTGCCGGAGCATCTTTCTCCTTTTGATGATCATGGCGTGGAGCTTCTCCAGCCCCTCCTGCAGGCCTTCCCCAATGATGGCGCAGGCGGGCTGGAGGTGCCAGGGCGTGGAGGCCCCCAGCTCGCCCAGCGCCAGCATGCGCTCCATCTCGGGCAGGGCCATGGAGTTCCTAAGGTCCTGCTTGTTGGCCACCACCAGCACGGGGACCCCCTGGTTCTCCGCCAGCCGCGTGATCTTGTGCAGCTCCGTCTTGGCCTCTTCCATGCGCTCTGCGTCCACAGAGTCCACCACAAACACGATGCCGTCGGCGCAGCGCGTGTACGAGCGCCACAGCGGCCTCAGCTTCTCCTGGCCACCTACATCCCAGAAGTGGAAGGCTGCCTTCCGCCGGCTGGCGCCCAGAGACACTTTGATCTTCTCTGTGTTAAATCCCTTCGTCGGGACAGTGTTCACAAACTCGTTGAAGCGCAGTCGGTACAATACGGTGGTCTTCCCAGCGCAGTCCAGCCCTAGAATAACAATGTGGAGGGCCTGAAAGGATGGGAGGCTGGGAAAGAGAGAGTGATGGTCCGATAATCCATTCCCCATCTTGTTCTCCCACGTTTGAAGGGACAGGAGTGGATAGAGACAGGAGGTGTCGCGTTGCTTCACCAAATATTCACAAGGCTTCTCTCATAACCTCCCTGGGGGCTGCAGCTTTAACCTGCAAATAAAAGAAGAACGCAATGAAGGCAACTGTAAAAGCACACAGCCACAAGAAGCAGTCTATTGCTTTACAATCAGAGTCTCTAAGTGAATATGTAGGCCTGCCCTCTCTTTTTACCATTCTAAAGAATCTACATCTGTAAAATAGGCTTGGCATTCCAAGGAGATAGGAGTCAAAGGAGATGAATAAGAAATAAAACAGCGGGATGTAGGACAGGCTATTTGCACATGTACTGCTACAGCGGCGCACGGGGATTTGATACGCTAATTCCCATTCAGCGGCGGTATCGATATTGAATGAGGCTCTTTCGATTCCAACCCAAATTCCATTTACTGTCTCTGGGTTTACGCATAGTGCACTGGGAAAGGAGGGAGGAATTACATTAGTTTAGCTTTTGTTTAGCGAAGCCTGTCTGATAAATTGCGAGGACAACAGCGCACAGGGCTGGTCATCCCAAAAAAGGCTGTTGCGCGGCAACATAGCCTCCTACCTTTAAAAAAACAAATGGATTGATAGAAGTGGTATGCCAACAAGTGCTACGAATAAAACCCATCAATAAAATAGGCTACACTGAGAATTAAAAGGACACTCCACCGTATTCCGCTCTAAACCTTACCATGCAGGACAGACTTTCAATGCGCTTCATAAAAAAAACTGACGACGATGGTTCATCATTTCAGATATTATTGATTTTGATATGGAGATACAATTCATAATTCTCTGAGCGCGTGGAAAGAAAAATATAAATGTATAGCCTGTACCTACCTTTACCATACATCGACTCTTCAAACACAAAACCGTTGCAACAGTTTATCCTCGCTTGATCCCTTTACCTTCACACTGTCACGTCCACAGTCCACCAGACCACTGAGAGAAGTGCGTTGACTCCCCTCTCCATTCCCGCAACACAGGTTCAACCCAGTAATTAGCGGGCGTGCTGGTTGGTTGACTTTGCAGATAGCGCTCCGATTTTGTCATTGTCTGATTGGTGGAGAGCAACGTCTGTCACTGTTCTCTATGACACACCTCCACACCACCTGTTTCTGTCAGTCGTCAACTTTGAAGTAACCGCCTTGTAGACTTGTAGCTCTTTCGAATTATGTGAATTACCTGGGGATTGGCCTACATTGTAATCAAAGATCATCATCTGCTAGCGAATTTGAACTCATCTATGTATTATGATCCATGATATAGCCTAAGCCTAAATGCAAATGTAAATTATTTTTTTGATTGAAAATGATTGAATAAACAACATGCCTTATGTAAAATAAAAACAATCATCATGTCAGATCAAAACAAACCCCCAAAAATTCCTGGAGCAAATAACACATTTACTATATCAGTTACTCTGAGTGACCCTGATAGTCTCTCGGATCACCTAACTGTTTACGGCTGTTTGATCACAGATCACCTAGACACAAGGACTGCGGGAAATGACTTTGGTGTCAGTGGACAAAAGAGTCAACAGGCCCTATTGAGATGCCGTGCACTCAACTAATGATGGAGAGATAGCCCACGATGGTCATCGTTGATGCTTGTCATCTGCTATCCAGACACAAAGAAGATACATTTTCAGGTTATCCAAAGCCCCAGAGACTTCATTATCAACAACATCACAACGACAACATCAACAACCACTTACAGGCCAACTCTATGAAATAGGTGTTCCTCTATTAAATTAATGAGCACTTCGGGAATTGAGTGAAGGCTTTTTAAAGCTATTGGTGAAGGCAGCCAAAAGAGTGTTGCAGCCTACTTGCACCACCATGTGGTAGAAACATAGCCTTTCAAAATCAGAATCAGAATCGCTTTTATTACATCTTATTGTAGACAGTACAGTAAGAGTACACAAGAGTACAATTCTTTGGCTTTGGTTCCTCAACATTGATATCGCAGCATTCAGATACAAAACACAATAATAACACAATAATACTAAGTAACATCAGTACGTAAAAATGTAATCCTACATTGATAAAGTAGTAAAGTGATGGATTTTACAGAATTGGGGAACATTTTCAAACCAAGATGGGACATAAGGTGAATTTATGTTTATTGACTTCATCAATGTAGGCTGAGGCTCCGAAGTGAAAAATAAAATAAAAATAGGATACATAAACGGATATTTAACTTGTTCTTTTCTTTTTAATTTACACCTTAATGTCAGGTGATTCCTTACCCTAGAAGTAGTGGGCCAGGAGAAACCATTATTCATGGTTCAGAGGTGTTAACTACTACTTACAGCTACCTTTAGCCACGTCTAACAAAAAACATTGGGAGCGATAGGGGCAATGAGACAAAGTTCAATATTTGTGGCCTAAGGATACTTATTTTCTGCTTGGGCTACAGAGTCATGCTTACAAATAATGTACAGTATGCATTTTCTGTAATTTTATTAAGCAATGCGTTTTCAATGAATAATATTAGAAAAGTAAAGGTTTCAAACAGTCGTAGAGTCAAGACTTTACGGAAACAAACCCTACTGAGGTTCAATAAGTGCACATCATCTTGCCATGAATCATAAAAAGCTACAAAAATAAATCTAAAAGGCAACATAACAAACCCGCCTCCCTGTTATTATTCATGTATGTTCTGTTGGATCTCATTGAAGCTGCAGTGACTTCATGGACCTGGCCACAGGGTCTGTGTCCCAGCGCGAAGCGTCCCATCCCAAGAACCAGCCCGTGAAGGTGGGCGCCTCGTGGCCCTGTTGCATGATCACCATGGGAGTCCGCTTGTCCCTGCCCGCTGGGTCTGTCTCTATGTATTTCTTGGCTGCACAGAGAACAAATATCATGTTTTCAACAAACAACACAAGACAATGAAAAATATCCTACATATAAAATAAAATAAAAGGATATTTGTTTGTTTTATTAATATCTGAGCCAGTACATATTAACGATAAGTATTTGACTGTGCTATTGATGTGATGTTATGTTACTGAAATCTGTTGTCTAAAGGGCTCTGCACACAGCGTGCGATTTCTGTTGCGCATCAACGTTCCATTTTGAAGTTTGAATGGAAGTCTATGAGAACATCGCATTTACCCACACACGGCCCCGATTTTAATCGCACGGCGAACATTCGATTCCATTCATTTTGAATGGGACAAAGCACACGGCGTGCGAGTTTTGTCGCACTGCTTTGTCCCATTCAAAATGAATGGAATCGAATGTTCGCCGTGCGATTAAAATCGGGGCCGTGTGTGGGTAAATGCGATGTTCTCATAGACTTCCATTCAAACTTCAAAATGGAACGTTGACGCGCAACAGAAATCGCACGCTGTGTGCAGAGCCCTTTACTTCATACACCGCCAATACTCACCACATTTGACTGATTCGGTTCTCTCCACCTCATTGGCATCCTTTCCGATCCAGACAAACACCTAAAACAAACCATAAACAGTGTCAATATCTAGTCTAACCTCCACAGCATTGAATATGGGACTTCGATGTATGGGTTCAGGCCCTCTAGCACACCTGATCCCAGGCATCCAGAAACATCACGTCATCCTCTGCCAGGTCTTCCTGAGTGAACTCTCCTGGAACCTCCTCGATCTGCACAATCAAAGATGATGGGGGAAAAAAAAGAATCCCACTGATGAGTATTCATTAATTTATTAATTAGTTCATTTATATATTCATTAGTTCATTCAATCATTCGTTCATTCGTTCATTCGTTCATTCGTTCATTCGTTCTTTTGTTCATTCATCCATTCATTCAATCAGTAGTTAATTCATTCATTTTTTTATTCATTCATTCTACGTCTTGCAATTATCTGGACAGCCTGATTGAAAATTCCACACCCTGTAGGTTGTTAATGCATCCCTATCTCAGAATGATCTACTTTGTTAAAAAGGTAGGCGGATAGACAAATGCATTGAAGGTTAAGATAAAGTGATGATACTGGTCTAAACAATATGAACTGCTGCGATACTCACAGTGAACCTGCCAGTCTTGTTGGAGCAGGCAAACAGGCGTGGTGGGTTGGTGATGCTCTTGCTCTCCAGTCCCTCTGATGACTGGTACTCCTTCTTTCCCCCTAATGCTGTCCAGAAGTCCGCTGCAAAACAAAACAAATCTTTCAGGATTTCTGGTCTACAAACCTTGGACGTTTGAACTTGTCCTCACCAAGTCAATTTCCTGTCTGTGCAAATATACTTGGCCAAATAAAAATAAAAATAATTCTGATTCTGATTGTATGTACAGTATAGGCAGTGTATCACCAGTGTAAGTGGACTGGAGCGGCAACCAAAGTGTGGACTCCAAGTGTCTCAAGGAATCTCTGAAGAATCTCAAGTCTTTAATCTATCGATCTGTGTGCTCACCTGGTTCTTGGCCCTCTGTGATGCGCTTGGTCGTACAGCTCAGCTCCTCACTCATGTACTTCGCACCCTGCTCCTCTTCATCACTGGCCCCCTTGCCCACCCACAGGTACCCCTGGTCCTGGGGCGTCTTCAGCAGGTAGGCGTCGTTGGAGTTCAGACTAGAAGCGTCAGCCTCAACCTGGCACACGAGACACACATGGACCAATGAAACAATGATGAGTGCAAATGTCTATTAAACATCATCATGCAAAAAGAGCAAGATATCACTGATTTCCACATGCCTATAAAACGATACATCAAGGAATTGGTTTAACTCCTTTTATTGGCGAAAGAGAGGAGGGGAGAGTAGCAACAGTATGCTAGTCTATACTGACAGCACAGCCTCTGACAACTAGTATGAGTGCATTATTGTGTGTTGGTGTGTGTGAGAATCCTCACCTCGGCGATGCGTGTGATGGTACCCAGGTTCCGGCGCACCTGGAACAGGCGTGTGGGGGGTGCAGGGGCCTGGCCCCCAATGCGTGATGTACCATTCTTGTACACGATGAGGGGCTTGGCTTTAAACAGGCTCAGGAGATGGGCAGGCTCCTTTCCCTGGGACACTCTGACCTATGGTCCAGACACAGTCAGAAAAGAAACGTGAGGGATAGACAGCTTCGATACTACACTCGGAACAAGTGAGAAAAGCTCAGGTGTTAACAACCACTAGGTGGCACCATAGCTAGTTTAAGATATTACTTTGAATATTGTTTTGAATTCAGTCTGATTGGAATTTGTTTTTCTGTGCAGTGTAGCACAGAGTGACTACTAAAAGTTTAATACAAATGTTGGGGAAGTTGTTGATTCTGCAGTGCTTCAGCATAATGACAAATACTTCATGAGTTGTACTGCTAATTGTATCCTGTCTTATTTGTCACTTATGTCCTGTACTATTGTCACTTTTTTATCTTGAATTATGTCTTGTGGTGCAATGTCAGGAACCGAAGCCTAAGAATTTTACTCTCTTACACTTGTGTACTGTGACGTAACAATACAAACTTGAAACTTGAAACTTGGAACGATTGCAAACATGAAAGGATCAGACAAATAGAATGACAGCTCAGGAGGAGAGGTACATACAAGATCTACATCACAATTATGTGTGAGAGGCTTTGGAAGAGATGTAATGAGATGCAGATTTGTACCTTGTAAAGACAACTTTCCTGTCGTCGTGCCCATCAGCTAAGGAAAACATCTCTAATATGACGACCAAATGAGGGAAGAATACATGCCAGCAGGAAAGGCCAGGGATAACCTCCTTTAGCGCTAGACTTCCCAATTGTGATGAAGACTAACATAAACAGACCTACAGGCATTTACAAACATCTTTATCTTCACAAATACAGATTTAGACACACAGTCTTGAAGGCAGACTGTCTCTCATAAGTACTAGTAAGCCTTTGAGTTGACATTAGGTGTACCTGAACTGCGAATCCGCCCAGTGAGCGATCCAGCTCCACTGTAAAGAAAGCGGAGGCTGTGAGCTCATCTATAGTGCTGCTAGCCCCCTGCCTGGGAACAGGAAATAGACAGACAAGCATTAATCGTTGTTCCTAAAACAGGAAGTTCAGTAGTCAGGCAGGCCCGTATATATTGGTAGTCAAATGTGAAGTCCCAACACAACTGAATGGCTTTGATGTCAGAAATAGGGCAGGTAGGTTCTCAATGGAGCCAGAGGCAAGGTGTTTATGAGTCTCACCATGTGTAGATGACCTGTCCTCTGTTATATGTGTATAAAATGATGTAACAGTCTCCTCCGTAGAATTGACCGTATTTCTTTGGGTCAACTGGAACTCTTCCACTGCTCTCCACTCGCCAAATCTGGGACATGGAAACCACATTACCATGGATCCTTACAATACACTGTCATGGCTTGTTCTGCACTGTACAGCACTTTATGGCAGTGTAGGCCTATTGAGAAATACACTCACCGAACACTTTATTAGGTGAACACCTATGCATTCTCATTCATGCAATTATCTAGCCAAGTGTGGCAGCAGCACAATGCATAGAAGCCTGCAGATATGGGTCAGCAGCTTCAGGTAATGTTCACTTCAGCCATCAGAATTGGGAAAAAATATGATGACTCTGCATTTTTGACTGTGACATGATTGTTGGTGCCAGACGGGCTGGTTAGAGTATTTCTAAAACTGCTGATCGCCTTTTCACACACAACAGTCTCTAGAGTAGAGGGGGGTGACTTTTTTTTTTTTTTAAATGTTCATTTGGAGATCCGGGGTTATTCATAAAACATTCAGGGCTAGAGCCCCAGATACCCAGGCCTAACGACATCACTGTTCTAGAGATTACTCAGAATTGTACAATAAAGAAAAAAGACCCAGTGAGCAACAGTTCTGCAGACGGAAACGCCTTGTTGATGAGAGAGGTCTGTCAAGCTGACAGAGAGGCTAGGGTAACTCAGATAACCACTCTGTACAATTGTAAGTAAGTAAGTAAGTAAGTAAGTAAGTAAGTACCGTATTTTCCGCCCTATAAGGCGCACCGGAGTATAAGGCGCACCTTCAATGAATGGCCTATTTTAGAAATTTTTTCATATACAAGGCGCACCGGCTTATAAGGCGCACCGGCTTATAAGGCGCATAGAATAGATACTGCAGTCAAACGTTTGACTGGGGTTGCGTTACGCCCAAGCTCCACCTACTGCGTTGCGTCACCTCTCCATCGGTGTTGTGTCAACTTCCCGTTGTCCAAGCTCCACCTGAGCGTTGTCACCATCAACGTTCTACCTGCTCCACTGTCAAAAATATATCTTTTTCCACCTCAAGTATCAGCCGTTCGTCATCCATTTTTGCAACAAGCGTCAAGGACCTGCGGTGATTCACAGCTGACTCGCGTGAATAGCAATTCGCAATAGCTGCAACCACGAGATATAGAGTAGTTAGCTACAAGCATTTTCAATCTGCTATTATCTCTATTAGTGGATTAACCGCTGTGGTGATTTAACAGCTGATAAAAATACATCAAGTAGACTACAAACAGAGCAAAACAACAGCAGAAAACAACCAATAGGCTATACAATTATAACCAACAACCAATATGTGACAGCTCCTGGTGAAATGTGCAACGTACTTTTTCAGTTTTTACACATGCTTAAACTGCAGATTGTAAGCTTTCAAATGATGTGTCATACATTCAAATCAGAGAAAGATTGAACACGACAGGCGTGTTCTGACCAAACCACAACAAACGCTGCTAGCGGCTAACAGCTAACAAAACACATCGCTACGAAGGTCTAAACTGTATTTTAATAACATGACAACATACTGGGAGAACATCGACATGCTAAAAACACATAACTACACATAACTAGATGAACACACAGTTCTTGCTTTTGAACACGAGCTAAAACGAAAGTATGTTTACAAATCAACCCTCCCTTACCGGTAGCCTCCGGCAAACGAGAATAATGAATCCAATACACAAATGATAAGTGTTTAGTGATCGTTAAACTGTTGTTTATTATATCGAGTGGGTACTTTAAAACTTCAAGTTGAAAGCACCAAGAATCTCACTTTGTTCCCTCGGAAACTCTGTTTAGTCTTCTTTACTCTTGTGGTGTGGGACTGTGAGTAAGCACAACACCGGTGTTTACTGATTACCGTAATGCTGCAAGCGGTGTGAGTGTCCGAATTGAACAGTTGGGTGAGTACGGCATCCATTCAGAGCACATGATAGAATAACAATAGCATGTAGTGCCGAGAGACGGGAGTCGGAGGCGGCGTATTAAATGTCACAGCTAGACGTTTATTGACAGACATGAACCAGTTGTTATCACACACTTAAAACAGGAACTAAAACTCAGTACCACCCACTTAACCCTCCGTACGGAACAATACTCCCAACTATTAGTTCCGGGGGTGAATTATGTTAACCCACCACAAGCATAGCATTCGCGGAGATTCCAAGATGGCGGCCGTCGTTTACTGATTACCGTAATGCTGCAAGCGGTGCGGCTTTGTAGTTTACCAGTCGTACTGAAACATTGTATTATTATTTAAAAAAAAATATTGGTCATGTAATTTTTACATTTTGATCCATATATAAGGCGCACCGGGTTATAAGGCGCACTGTCGTTTTTTTTTTTTTTTTTGGGACTTTTAAGTGCGCCTTATAGGGCGGAAAATACGGTAAGTAAAATGTATTTGTATAGCACCTTTCCCAGACCAAGGGTCACAAAGTGCTTACATATAGAGAACATAATAAAGAAGAAACATAATAAAACATAATAAAAGAGCGAAAGTCATAGCAGGTTAAAATAGGCAAACAAGTGAAAATAAGAACATGTAACAGACAACAATATCAACAGGACACAGAAAGACAGGCTTTTGGGGCTATCCAAAAGCCTGTCTATACAAGACAGTCTTTAGTTGTTTTTTAAAAGCCTCGACCGAGACCTCTGATCTAAGATCCAAGGGAAGAGAATTCCAAAGCCTGGGAGCCACGGTGGTTGTGGTGAGCAGAAAAGCATCTCAGACTGCACAAAGCGGCGAACCTTGACGCGCAACAGCAGAGGGCCACAGCAGAGGCAGCCTGATCAAATGCTCGTGGGTGTAGATCTATTTGTTTAAACCTCAACATCAACCTGACTGAACTCCTCTGTCAATTGAAACATATATTTGTATTACACATGACTGATCATTGATGCTGGTTCCATTACCTGTGTGTCGCCACTCCCATCGTCCACCATGTTGTACTGGGCAGCCATCTGCTGGGACTCATGGAGCTTGGAGGCATCAAACTTCACCTGCTGGATCTTGGCGATCCTCTCTGTGACAAAGACCTTCCCAAAACCCTCGCTCTGGTGCTTCTCCTTCCAGTCCTGGAAGAACTGCTTGAATATGGGAGTCTCCCCCCCTTCTGGAAGAACCTGGATCTGTGGCAGACGTTGTCATACATATCAGGGTTAGGGCATTGATTCCACTTCAATTTCAGACAGCGCAAGAAATAAAAATGAAAAAAGAGAGAAGAATTATAGTCGAAATGACCCAACAAAAGCAATATCCTGTCAGCAAATGGAACTGGTCTGATGATTACAATCTAATGAGTGACATGATCATATGTCTAATCCATGTTCCCACTTTTTGATAACACACTATGATGAGTGAATGAAAACAAGAAGCTGGTTTCCAGACACATTTATGAGCGAAGTGATGATGAATGGTCATGGATATGAACCTGCGTGTTCGATGGGTAGCCCATCTGGTTGATGAAGCCCTCAGCGGTCTTCATGGCCTCCTTTCTCTCACTGGGATTGGCGTTGCGCCCTTTATGAGTGATGAGGGAGGTCATGCAATGGAAGGATGGGAGCACAAAAGGACGATGAGATGAATTCTGGTTGTTTACCAAACAAACAATGGCCGCTGTTATGTGACAGCGAGCTAGACAGAATAATGCTGTTGCCATGGGGATATAGTACGTAGGCTACAGTGCAGTATGTAAACATAGACAGACACAAGGCTTTGGGAGATGAATGTCAATAGATTGTTGATAAATGTCTGATACAGATGTGAAAGTATCACTTATTTGTATTATTATTAGGTTATAATAGGTAGATGGCATATACACCTTTCCATACAACTATCATCTTGCTTTTCCCATGGTCAAGAATGAAGCATTCATCTGATAGGAGAAGACTCTGGGGGAAAGGATTCTCCTCTGACACAAGGGTCACTTTCATGGCCCCCGACGCATCAGACACCTAACAAAAAGCAAACAGTGTTGGTCATGGGCTTAAACAGCATTATCATTTACATCTGTGTGTGTGTGTGTGTGTGTGTGTGTGTGTGTGTGTGTCATTACTTGTACGGTGTATGAGGATGTATCATGGATGTTTTACCATGTACAGTTTTGCCAACTTCCTGTTTGACATATCTGCCACCGTATCATCATGGTCATCTCCTTCTGGCAGCTCTGGCTTGTTGCCAAGAACCTATTAGTATGAAAAGTGAAAGAAAAACGGAAATATATCAACTTTAGGGTTGGGGTTACTTTCATTGTTCATGGAGACTTGACTTCTCTTCTATTTCCTGCCCCATGTTAATATTTTGTATCAAACATACGTATGATCGGAAAAAATAATGAAGGACAACGTGGCTTGTGTTTATCACCTTGTATGGGATAATCTAAGATCACATGACTGATGTAGCAGCGGATGATGGTCTTATGACTACTTTTATGACTACTTTTATGATGGCTCTTTCCATATTCACTCTAGTTGATCAGTTGTTGTTCACCAGCGTGATATATATACTATTCGGTTGTTAAGTCTGACTTCACGTGTGACGTTTAGCAATTTCCCATATTATCAGCATCTTTGAGCCTCGGAAAAGCACTATACAAATATAATGAATTATTATTATTACTGCGGCAAGAGAGCGCCTCAGCCAACGTTGGACCCGGAAACACGTCATGACTTAACAACCGAATAGACCTGACTAAGCATACTAGAATCTTATCTTATCTTATCTTATCTTATCTTATCTAATCGTCTGTTGTTATTGCCAGTAACTGCTAAAAAAACGGATAAAAAACACAATCATAGAGTGTCCTAGTGCACATTAGAAAGAAAGCTCGTTGTAACAAATCTTATTCAATGCTACCACTCATAGCCTATAACTGAGTTTGACCTCCTCCAGGGGCGGCGCTAGGGGGTGGCTACTGGGGCTCAAGCCCCGGATGTTTTCTGAAAAGCCCCGAATGTTTTACTTAAAAAATAAAAAATAAAAATAAAACTCTCGTGAGTAACGTGCAGTACCGGAGTCCAACAGAGAGGCAGCAGCTGCGCGACATTAGCCTGCATACTGCGTAGCCTACCCTGCCCTGAAGAAGAAGTGATCTCAATCAGTGCCTGACTTGCAAAATTGTAAGGATGGATATCCGAAAGTTGTTTTCAACAAAACAAGTGCCAAGAACTGTTGCAGCAGCCATATCAGCAGCTGACAACAATGACATCACCAGCAGTGATGACATAGATGATGTTTCAGGTTTGTGAATCTTATTAGAAAGGTGACTGACTCACTGACACTACTTTTCCGGTTTGCTAATGCTAGCTGGCTATCATAACATAACGTTATGTTATAATGAAAATGAAACATAGCAAGGTACTGTTACAGTACATGGTAAGAAATCAAACAAAGGATAATACTTATACAAATAAAGTGA
Source organism: Nansenia antarctica (assembly GCF_963989245.1). NCBI lineage: Eukaryota > Metazoa > Chordata > Actinopteri > Argentiniformes > Microstomatidae > Nansenia > Nansenia antarctica. Next base: position 49,093,765 of record NC_137688.1, on the reverse strand, counting down.
ATAACAGGCTGATAGTCTTTGATATCTGCACTCTGGTTGACTGAGTAACAAGTGAAAAAGAATGATGTAACGTTAATGTTAAAGCTAGTAAACATGGAGTAACCACATTAAGTATGCCCTTATGGTAGTATGTATGTATACAGAACATGACTCAAATCTATCCTAAGATGTAACGCTAACTAACTAAGTTTGTTTAATGTCCCAGGGGGGATTTGATTTCACAGTACTATACACAGGCCAACAATACATGTAATATATCGTCATATAACACAGGACAAGACTCTAAATACAATATAAGTGGTGAGCACAGTCTGCCCTGATATACATACTGTAACATAACTAGCCTCAGCCCATCAATTATGTAATTCTATACAAATATAAATGATGGTGACTGACAGGGGGAGCTACGTGTGCTGACCTCCCTCTGTGCCCAGAACCACCACAATTAGTTTGCTTCATTAAAGGGTGTGAATGTATATGTGTTCTCCAATGCCTTTTGTCCGCTTTAAGGTGGTGGTAAGTTGAAGGTTGAAGGCAAAATTTTCCGGCGCGCTCCGCGCGCACATTATATTCTCCCTCTGGGCTAAGCCCCGGATCTCCTACGATCCTAAATCCGCCCCTGACCTCCTCTATAACCCACCTTAGTAAACTCAGACGGCTCGCGTCCCTCCTCCACCACGACCAGCTTAGCTCGGCCGTTCCTCTCGTTGTCCCGGATACCAGCAGCCACCTGTGTGGCCTTCAGTCGCTCGAATTTGTTGCACATGGATCCACACCACTGGTAGATGGTCTATAGACAGTCAACAGGGGTCAGACTCAGAGGTCAAACACACTTGTTCAAAGTCAACCATGAACAAGCCGTTAACAATGCTACACACACTTCAAGTACAAGACACATCAAAGACATCCCAGAAAACCATGTTTGATACCATTCCTCGTTCCATTCCATTGCATTACAATGAGCCGTCCTCCAACTGCCACCTCCACCAGTCTCCACTGTTGCATGTTTTGATATTAGTGCAGCTGCATTTGGTTAACAACTGTCTCAGTTCTCAGTAGGTAGTCTTGGTGCTGACCTAGGGTAGGCCTTGTGCTGGCCTGAGGGCAGTGTGTCACATCCTATTAGAACTTCTGACCACTCTTCCATTCTGCACCTCTTAAACATGAACACAAATCCATGGTCACATTTGACACTTAATAGACACTTAATAGTAAGCTCGTACCTTGGTATTACCATGTAAACATGACCTCTTCGTCACTATACCAAATTATCTAGTCTAATAAACCCACCTTATGCAAACAGAGTATTTTATGTTTGTGTTAGGACTAAAAGACATGCATGAAGATCAACCCGTGTTTGTCTTCCTTCAACCCTGTCTGTTTATCAGTTGGTTTGCATACAGTATGTCTTGGTCTTCTTGGGAATAAGAATTTGCACATCGGGAGTGTGCCTTTCAACCAAATGATAGCCGAGAGCATTATCATTCAGTGAACGCAGAAGTCGTGAGAGGGAGTAACTCCTTACCGCTCCCAGGTCCACGATGAAGCAGTCCCCTTTGTTGAAGTTGGACCAGCTGAGGGGGACCTCGGTTGCCCTGACGACCCGACGTCCCTTGATGTGGAAGAGTCTCTGGGCTGAGAGGTCGTTGGTGACCACGTGTTTGAACCCTGACGCCACGCCTCCGGCCTGTGGGGTAGAACCAGAACACACCGTGCTGTTTTTCCTTCTTTTCGTCTCTCCCTCTTTTTCCCCTTGACACCAAGTTCAATTTCCATGAGTCACTGTATCCCACGGGCAAACAAAATGACTCAAAAGTTTCATGGAAACTTGTTTATACAATATCAGACAAAAATGCAATAGTCTATGATGTCCTGCGCCCAGTATTTCAAAACCTTTAATTTAGATCAAATCCTTCTGATCTTGATTAAACGTTTTGAAATACTGGGCCCAAATAGACAGTTAGGTCCATATATATTTGGACTCTGACAGAATTTTTTTCTTTTAGCTGTTTACCAAAACCTATTCAAGTTACAGTTATAAATGAATATGGGCTTAAAGTGCAGACTCTCAGCTTTAATTTGAGGGTATTCACATCCAAATTGGAGGAAGGGTTTAGGAATTACAGCTCTTTAATATGTGGCCACCTCTTTTTCAAGGGTCCAAAAGTAATTGGATAATTCAATCAACAGCTGTTTGATCTGGGCTATTCCTTTGTTATTTCTTTATCAGTTAAGCAGGTAAAAAGTCTGAGTGGCATTTGAGTGGCAAAGGTGTGGCATTTGCATTTGGAAGCTGTTGCTGTGAACGCACAATATATACAGTCAAAGGATCTCTCAATGCAAGTGACAACAGGCCATCCTAAGGCAGAAAGACCCATGAAGAAACAACAACTGAAGACAGCTGCAGTAAAGGCCTGGCAAAGCATCACAAAGGAGGAAACCCAGCATTTGGTGATGTCCATGGGTTCCAGACATCAGGCAGTCATTGTCTGCAAAGGATTCTCACCAAAGTATTAAAAATGAACATTGTATTTATGATTATGTTAATTTGTCCATTTGAGCTTCTGAAAATTGGGGACTGTGTATAAAAATGGTTCCAATTCCTAAACAATTCATACAATGTTTTTGTTCAACCCCTTGAATTAAAGCTGAAAGTCTGCACTTCAATAACATCTCGATTGTTTCATTTGAAATCCATTGTGGTGGCGTACAGAGCCAGAATTATGGAAATTGTGTGACTGTCTAAATATTTCTGGTACCTAACTGTATATAAGACGAAAAAAATCTAATGAACAGTAGCAGTTGGACCTTGGCCGTACATTGTATGTGATGCCTCCTTTGAAGTAGCGGGTGAAGGCAGTGGACTCCACCCCCTGCAGCTCCCTGTACTGGACTGGCTTCCCCCCTAGGTAGTCATCCAATTGGACAGTAAAGATGGCCGCTGCCGTGCTCTCATCCTGGGTGCACTCCTTGCCTGGGTATGCAGGGATAACAAGTGTTCTAGTTAGAATTCAGGACAGACAGTTCTAGAATGAATGTCGAGATTAAATGAATAGGCAAGGACAAGGATATTAGTATGAATTGAGAGAGCATCCATTAGTTATATTGAGCAATTAACTATTTTTAAATGTTTTTTTAATGTTGATCAGAATCAAAATTAGAATCGGAATTATTTGATTTGCACATACAGGAAATTGACTTATGTGCATAGGACATAAGAACAACAATATATAAGCAAAATAATTTTATAAATAGTAAAGATAAGAACAATAAATTATGTACGAGGCTGTGCGAGGCTAATCGGGATGGGAAGGATCAGCGATGATAATATATTGTAGCGAACGGGAATCTTCTAGTGTAACTCGCCCCATGCGGGAGTCGAACCCCGACCTCCCGCATAACCGACGGCTGCGCCAACCATTAGACCAAGAGAGTTAACTCCCTTGGTGGAGCTGTTAACGGGGCCTCATACAGGATCGTTACACTATCCTCACCGTTCGGAAGAGCGTGCCCTCACGCTTCACTATGTCAAGTCCCTCACGTGGACACGCCTCTCCGATGGCCTTCCTTCCATCCCACTTCAGACACCAGTGTAGCGAACGGGAATCTTCTAGTGTAACTCGCCCCATGCGGGAGTCGAACCCCGACCTCCCGCATAACCGACGGCTGCGCTAACCATTAGACCAAGAGAGTTAACTCCCTTGGTGGAGCTGTTAACGGGGCCTCATACAGGATCGTTACAATATATATATATATAATATATAGCCGGTTTCGCGGCTAACCGATTGGTCCGCTGTAGTCTGCCTTTGATCTATTTGTTTTCACAGTCACATGATCATGTACATGGTATTCTTTTTCAACACTCTTCTGCATGTTTAGCCTCTTCTACAGGCCTACTGTACACCACATCCTCCGTCTTTGTCACACTCTCTGGGGTGTTGCTTGGGTAGGGGAAATCGTTGCATTTGTAGTTGACACGTTTTCACTCCCAAACAGCATCTACATTCACATTTACATTTTTGGCATTTAGCAGACACCTTATTCCAAAGCGACTTACAATCAATACATTTGACTAAGTAAGTGAATCATCAATCCACCAATCTTAGCAGGAAGAGTAATCTAGCTCAGGCCCGGGGCCATTGGCAGTCGTCGTGCTAGAAGATTTGTTTTGGAGAAACAGTACAAAGGAGGTAGTAGAAGCTCTACAAGCCACATAAAAGTTAATTTGTCAAGCTCCAAATGACAATCACATCATTTACAACCAATGATGATTGGTTGATTTTTATGATTTTTACACAAAACATACAAATAATATAAATAACTGATCAACAGCAATAAATTACTTATAAACCATGGCCCTAATGTAAAGCCTTACCCACGCTGCTTAATGCTATAGAGCTCTGAACAAAATGTGAAGTAAATCCATTAGATGTTCATTTGCAGGTTTCACGGAGAGAGATCAAGGACAACACAGCATCTTAGTGCTATTGATGTTTGGGCTCTGAGGTGGGGAGGGAGAGTACTACACTGATGTATCCAGGAAGGAAGTAGCCTTGCATGTTTGGAGCTGATATTTCTACATCTGAAACTGACATCGGAGAGGTTTCAGGTGTGATCCAGTTTATTCTGAGACTGTTTAAAAAAAAATGTTTCCTCCAGAATATGATCACCAGATGAGTTGTGCAGTCATGGATAAAGGTCATGGCCTCTGCTATTATTGACTTCCGCTGTTATCTTTGAATCTCTGAATCATGCATAGTTCACTTCTGCATTAATACTCATGTCACTGTCACTCAACATCTCAAACCACCGCACACAGATGTAGTAACACCGTAAATGGTGAGAAAAAAAAAGATCTAACTATCTAACACCAAGTGAAGTGCAATGTGCCACTGGGCTGGCATGCTGTTTTTCAGGGCAGCCTGGATTTGGAAAGCAAATCAGCTTAATTATTCTTATGGTATAGACATTTTGGAAAATATGTCTTATTCAGGGACTTCAGCCTGGAATTTGAGATGAATTTTGAAATTACAGAATAATTTCTTTCCATGGAATCATTACGAGGGAAGACTACGAGACAAGACTTGTGCGCCCAAAGTGTTCCAAGAAAACATTCCCCACACCATCACCATTGCTCGACACGTTATTAGGAACACCTGTACAGTCCAGGCTGGTGGAGGTGGTGTAATGATGTGGGAAATGTTTTCTTGGCACGTTTTTGGGCCTGTTGATATAATATAATATAATCAATCATCGCTTGAATGCCACCGTCTATTTGAGTCTTGTTGCTGACCATGTGCATCCCTTCATGGCTACAATGTACCCATCTTCTAATGGCTACTTCCAGCATGATAATGCACCATGTCAAGTAAAAGTTGTCTCAAACTGGTTTCATGAACATGACAGTGAGCTCAGTGTTCTCCAGTGACCTTCCCAGTCAATGGATCTGAATCCAATAAAACACCTTTGGGATGTGGTAGAAAAATCATGTCACCATGGACCAGAATCTCAAAGGAATGTTTCCAACATCTTTTGGAATCAATGCCATGAAGAGGCTGTTTTGAGAGCAAAGGGAAGCCCTACACCAGGGGTGCTCACACTTTTTGGAACCAAGATCTACTTTTCAAGTAGCCAGTCTGCCAAGATCTACCAGTCTAGTTTCAACATCGCAAACGTACATGCACGTACTACAAACACACACACACACACACACACACACACACACACACACACACACACACACACACACACACAGTTCCCAGCCTGCATAGTAAACTCACAATACACTTTCCCTCTCTCTGTCACACAGCCACAGGAGAAGACCATCACATCTCGCTCACACACATTCACACACACACACACACACACACACACACACACACACACACACACACACACACACACACACACACTCACTTTCTCTCACTCACACACTGACAGCCAGTCTGCAGTACCATAGCCAACTACTGATCCAACAAACAGAAAAATAAACCAGATACAAAACAGGTAATTCCCTAGTTTGAAAGGAGGAAATAAATGCATTTCTCTACCTTAGTGGGAGACCTGGCACTGGGAGGAGGCAGCTAGTTTCTAGTAGTCAGGGCTGTAGGAGCTGGTTGCAAGGTGTAGACAGGCTGCAAGGTGTCATCAGCCACTGTGGATCTGTCATCGAAAAGGCAATCTGCAGCCTCGAGAAACGCTTTTTTCACAATTTCGCCGTCTTTGAATGACTTCTTGTGTTTAACAAGAACGTGACTGACGCGATAAGAAGCTATCGTTACAGCTGTACGTTTTCGCTCTTTTGCCACATTTCCCTTCTTTTTTTTTTTCAAATTTGTTTTTCAGATTTTATCCCTTTTTCACCCAATTTGGTAGCCAATTTAACCCAATTTAGCATCCAATTATCCCCTGCCTATTGCATAGGATCCGCCGCACGACCCCGTGGCCGGCAGTCCCAGACACATTTCCCTTCTAACAGCCATCGTAGATCTGCAGATCAGACAGACGCACTTCCAATATCACATCGTGTAAAAGTCCTCCTCCCATTCTGGATGGAAGTTATACGTTATTGGTTTCTTACTTGGTCCAGCTTCCCCACTCATTTGTATACCCTTTCTTTAGTAGTAAATAGTAGAAATTGGAAGGCTAACTAGTTAATTAGTCTCGCCGGTATTTTGTATTTTGTAGTTGGCGCTGTTGACTGTGCATGCGTGGTGAACCGTGTGTTAGGTGAAAAGATCAGATCGCAGACTGGCTTACCTGTACGTCAATCAAGTGGCAAAAGCCATAGTGAGGATGGATGATAGGCGAACTTTTTATTTTTATTTTTATTTTTTTACTTTTTTATTTATTTATTATTTTTTTGTTCAATGCCATGCGATCTACCCATACTACCTTTGCGATCGACCGGTCGATCGCGATCGACGTATTGGGCACCCCTGCCCTACACAGTATTAGTATAGTGTTCACTGCAAAAATAAGTTTTTGGTCTGACTGCATTAGTTTTAAGATATATTTTACTTGTTTTATTTCTTAGACAATCTAGAATCTAGATAATCTTGCTTAAAAAAAAAAAAAAGTATTTCCCCATTTTTTATGACTTTCCAGCATCCCTTATCTGTTGCTACAGTATATTTCGATTGTTTTTTAATCAGTCCTTTCCTGCTTTGTCTTGTCCAATCAAATATTAACATATACCAAACATGTCTATGTAATAAAACGTCATTACTGATTAATTTCCCTCAGACATGCAGTAAAGAAACTGAAAGCGTATGGTTTGACATTCAGCTATAACAGCTTAGAGATATGTGCCCTTGCCACTCCAACTCACCCAGCCAGAAGTGCAGGACGTAGAAGTATGTGTTTTTTTGTTTGACGGTGGAGAGGATCACATAGGCGTCCCCCACGTAGAAGTTCCCATGCAGACTGTTAGGCACAAGGGACAGGTCCATGTTTTCAATCCTCCAGATCTGGAGACCAGCAGTTTTGCCCGCATTCTCAAACTCCTTGTGGTAGAGCACCATGTTGCTGCTGGGCTGAGGGGGGAAGCAGATGGATCTGGATCCCAGGAGTGGTGAGCAGAGACTGGGTAGAGAGGAGGAGAGAGGCTGCAGAGAGAGGAACAGAGTGGTGCTCTGTTCCTGAGGAAGACTGAGTCAATAGCAGTTCTGTGCAGCCAAAGCCCTTTATTGCTGAGGCTGAGAGTGGGTGGGTGTGGCTAAACATAGCCAAAGTACACACACACACACACACACACACACACACACACACACACACACACACACTGGCTTACACATACAGGCACAAGCATACACACACACACACACACACACACACACACACACACACACACACACACACACACACACTAACTCACTTCAGTCTGCATTCAGTATTTCCAAGATTCGCGTTTATGCAGTCACTGTAAGTTGACTATGGAATCACTAAAATTAGGCTATATTTACCCTTCATGTTGTTTAGACATTTATAGAAATGTTTATTTTGTAATTCAAAGTTATATTACCTTCCCCACACCACTCGCTAGGTTTCTATGAGGATCCTGTTGTGTCTTGTTCTGCTTTGTGTGGTTCTGCCTCAGGAGAATGGAGGTAGGCTTCTCCAAAAGAAGACCAGTTTCTCCAAAACAGTGACCACCACTGTAGCCCTAAATAAATAAAACTTTGCTATTCATGTTGTTAATACGTTTATAGAGATGTTTATTTTGTAATTCCAACGTAACACACAGTATAATGAAAATACAGGAAATTATTTGGCAGTATGTGCTATTTCCTCTGCACCTATAAATATACCGAGCACCAAAATGTTGCATTAGTTCAGAATTCATGAGACTTCTTCTAAACATGAGACACGTTTTAAACATGAGACATACCTATGAGACAGGCTTTTTAAGTTCCCTTGGTTGATTATTTCCCAAATGTGGGCGAGGCTCTAATGATACTTCAAGGCTAAAACAACAGCTAAGGTTTAAGGGCATTTCAAGTTGAATAAAATTCTCACCACTGTAATCAAACCAGTTTCATTTGTGTACACCCTAGCTTATGGCTAAATATGGGGTGCCAAAGAATCTCAAACATGTTTTGAAAAAGCATTGGATTATCAACACAGCGGTTCATTCTGCAGACATACTTATAGACATACATATAGAGTAGATGGTTTCTTCCCAGAAGTCTTCAAAGCTGTCCTTCGGTTCCATCCGTGATTCATGTCACCAGTTTTCACTTGTAAATTGATTTGGGCTCATCACTATAAGAGGAAGGTCTATTGCTGGGGCATGGAGCTGGGGGAGCTGGTTTTGTTCTGAAGACAATGTACATTCTGCACAACCAGCAAATAACACCAGACCTTTCCTTTCTATCTGAATTGACTGAGAAGGACAACAACATGTATTAAATAGACTTCCTCATGTTTTGAGAAAAAGCATTGCAAGGGACCTTCATTTCAGAAAATGAAGAAACCTTGTAAAGAAAACGAACAAAAAGTAACCACACAACTGCTGCTTTGCATTACAAACATTGCATCATAGGACATCCTGTTGGCAGATATCGTATCAAAACGCGAGTGAGGCGTATCTATTCTATCATGAATTTCTTCAACCTATCTGTCCTATGTTGGTCTTCTGAAAAATAATTTACAGAAGCTGTATGTATACAGTATGTCTCTTTAGCTTCATGTGTGTTATCCCCCCTAGGTGGTAACAATAATAAATAATAATGCATTTTTTTTTGTATTGCACTTTTCATTCAAAAGAATCTCAGTGGGCTACAGAGTAAAACAAAAACACTGCCTAAAATATTATGAGTTAAAAACATAGTAAAAAACACAGAGAATGAAGAATGAACACAGGTTCAACAGTCAAAGGCCTTTTTGAATAAAAATATTTTTAGGCCTGTCTTAAAAGAGTCCAGGCTCTATACTGCCCTTTGCTGGCTAGGAAGGCTGTTCCACAGGCGTGGCGCAACCGAGCAGAAGGCGCGGTCCCCCATGGTGCGGAGCCTGGTATTGGGGACCTGGAGGAGCAAACTGTTTGAAGACCTGAGGGTGCAGGTTGAGGTTTGTGGAGTTCTTGTAGATAGGGAGGTGCGTGTCCATTGATGCATTTGTGGGTGAGAAGCAGGACTTTGTAGTCAACCCTGAATGAGACAGGGAGCCAATGTAGTAAGTGTAGAACGGGGGTTATGTGCTCGTATTTGCGGACTCTCATCAGGATCCTGGCAGCGCTGTTCTGGATGTATTTCAGCTTCTGTATGCTTTTGCCAGGAATCCCGATGAAGAGCGCATTGCAGTAGTCCAGTCTTGAGGAGATAAAGGTGTGGACAAGTTCAGGTGGTGTTCTATGGAAGTAGATCATTTCGGTTTATTGTGAGCTAGGTCACTATATCTGTAGGAGATTAATAGTTGAATTAGCCTCTATGTGTCTGAGAGTTTCAGTATGAGTTTACAGGAAGTCGATCACTGAAGTGAGTTCAGCAAAGGGGATGCAATGTGGCTTTGTGCAACAATTCTGTCTCTGTGGAAGTCACCTAAACTCTCAGGGCTATCTATAAAGGGAAACCTAACCTAATATTAACTAATGTAGCCGTTGCGACCAATGGCAGGCAACTTGCACTTACATAAGTCTCAGTCAGATATAGCATGAGACACCTCTCGCCGCGTCCTCCCACTGCTTCCTGGTTACGTTAGCAACCAGTGACAGGGTCTGATGAAAAAGTAGGGCAAGGTCATTTTTCAGTTTTTCTACAGATTATGAAAGGGCAGATTGTAAACTTTCAAATGATGTGTCATACAACGACAATTAAAGAAGTAGAAGTTATGCATATTTGAATGTTGATACCCCCCAAATCAACAAACAGAGAAGTTCAGCCTCAAAGTTTTCACAGACACTTTTCACACAGGTAATGGGTGGGAACAATAGCTGGGAACAAAAGTTCAAAGTTAAGTTTCACTCCCCCAGGACAACCACTCCCGCATTACACTTATTGGCAGTGCGACAAAACTCGCACGCCGTGTGCTTTGTCCCATTCAAAATGAATGGAATCAAATTTTCGCGTGCGATTAAAATCGGGGCCGTGTGTGTTGGGATGCGATGTTCTCATAGACTTCCATTCAAACTTCAAAATGGAATGTTGTCGTGCAACAGAAATCGCACGCTGTGTGCATTGGGCTTTAGACTCATGTTCAGTGTGTAATACTGGAATACTGTAACATGTCAAGTGTAATAGATTACAGAAATGTTAAAAGTTTAAAAACATGTGTTCCTTTGTTTGTTATGAACGAGCTAGCCGCTAGCCGCTAACACTACTCTGAGCACTAGGTAATTATCATTGTCATATATTAGGCTAGCTATTTTATATGGTAGTATTGTATGAACATGGAGTGCCAGTAACTGTAGGCAATATTTTTATGTACTATCTTCCTTTTGTTGCAGCTTTGATGCCCCCCACCCCACCAGACACAGCAGCTCAACATCTCACTGGCTCATTGAAGTACACCACACACTCTGGCAATATTTTGTTGAATAACAAGAACAGTTGGGCATAGATACAGCATTTTGAACTGTGTCATGGTTTATTATCTATTGATAGTCAATTCACAGACCTTGCATGCTTACCTGTGTATAGTCTGTTGTATGTTCTCAGTTCCAACTATACTTGAAACTTGAAACTGAACTATAAGGCTGGACATTGACTACTGAGCACTACACTATTTCCAGCACAAGACATCAGCAAATTACTCTTAATGCCTCCATAATAATAAGCTGGCTAAATAGCTACAGTAATAACATTGTTAGGTGATAATGTTAGCAATATCTAGCTAAGTACTGTAAAGTTCTCTTTGAAAAGTCTATCTGACCCAGTGACTAACACTAATGTTTGCACACTGATTGTACTTTTCACAGCTTGTCGCACCATTGTTCTGCTGTAGTGCGACTACCATCACTTATACTTATCACTTTATTACTTATTATTGTGACTATGTACCTTGTTGAAGAACCAAAGCGAAATATTTTTATTCTTGTGTACTGTAAAATAAATTCTGATTCTGATTGAAGACTTTTTTGTACCATTAAAAGACTAACAATAACAGTTACAACAACCATGAATAATAATAAGCTGGGTAATTAGCTTAGGTAATACCTTGCTAGGTAATAATGTTATAGCTGTATAACTATAGCTGTCTGACCCAGTGACCAGTATTGACAGCTGATAGCGGAGGGGGAGTGGTTGGGGGTGGGGTTGACCAGCTATTGTTACCGCCCATTACCTGCCTGTGTGAAGGTGTGAAAAAGTACGAAATCTTTGAAGGCCGTTTCCTCAGGATTTAGTTTTCAGGGTTAACAAGTTTCAAATACTCATGTTGTCTTACATTTTTTCCCGATGTCTATGTATGACACATCATTTGAAAGCTTACAATCTGTAGTTTAAGAATATGTAAAAAACAGAAAAATTACTTTGCCCCCTCCTTGATCATTCCACCAGATCGTGTCACCAATTTACAATACAAATACAACAATTGGGGGTCCTTCAAAAAAAATGTGGGTGCGCTGCGCGCGCACAAAATCACCCACAAAGCCCTCATTCTGACCCAGGAAAAACCCTGGTATGTACTGTATAACATGATAGCCATCTATGAGCAATGCACTGTATATAAGATGATGACCACGGGTCTTTCTGCTGCTGAACAAGGGGCTGAGTCCTGTTGATGGGGCCAATTTTTATTTTAGAGTCTGTAGGCTACTGTATTTGTTTATTAAGATTTCATAAATATGATATATTGTCTGAATTTTGTTCTTGTTTTATAAAATGTTATTATTTATTAGTTATTATTTTCATTTCTTGTGCTGGTTTATTATGAACAACATGTAAAATTGCAGGAAACTAGCACAAATAATTGGGTGGGAGAGAGGGGCCGCCGCTGCCAAAACGTGCACAGTTTTGGGTCGCTCCACCGCCAAAAAATCTCACTCCAAACTTTTGGTGAAACTTGGCAGCCCTGAGCCTGATCCTCGTTTGAGGAATCACCTGAGGCTTGAATTCCAATCCTGAGTTGCCTGATCGCCTGATTTATTTCAATCGCCTATATACTAATCCACTTTAGTGGAACGGCCCCCAGCTCTCTAACAAAGCTAACTAGCTAACAAGCTAACACCTGCTTGGCTAGCCTAGAAGGCATACACACAGCGTAGTAAATAACGCATGTAACTCACACTTACCAAAAACAAAGCTAAGGTATGTCGACAGACCACAGTCCCGTGAATAGTATGTTGATCGACAAAAATGTCCTTGTGGATAATAGTCCTTGATGGCAGCGTCAGTCTTGTCAACAAACAGACACACACGCACATGGCTATTTATGAGGATGTGGGTTGGCTGTACCGAAGGGGATATGCCCTCACACAAATACAAATACCGGTACTACCCCCCCCCCCCCCCCCCCACCCGAGTTTGGTAACAAATTGTAGGTAATTAGTGAATGTAAAACTGTTGGTTATGATATTGAGTGGGTTCTTCATCACCATTTTCGTCATATCCCAAAAAACTGGAAAAAAAATCGATTCGATTGCAAGGTTTCACAATTCGGAACATGTGGACCTTTTCACCAAGCCGTGACACATTAGAAGATTTGAAGTGTAGTTTCAAGGTAAGCCTAGGTTCGTTTTAATGATGCACTGTTATCTGCTTTTAGTTCAAATTATTCAAATGTATGGCGTGTTTGCTATATTTTTAGTAGAGAAGCGTTTTGGGATCTGGAGGAATTCTAGTCGTGCCAACGAACGTTTGCACTTGTGAGAATGTGCAATGAACGAATGAATGAAGGTAGGTTTGCTTTGAACTGCCGCCCATTCTATGACTGAAACGTAACGAGAAGAGTAATATAACCAGGGGTGCACATAACTTTTTGGGGCCAGTGCTCAGAGGAGCACCTAGGGATGCTGCTTGGTGCTCCCCGAGCTTGCGAGTCACGACCCGTCCCACAGGATGGATGAAAAAGGGATACATGGATAACTTATATTAGCAAAACGACATTTATTCATAAATAAAGATGAACGAACAAATTATTGTGTGCAAAACAAAAGAAACAAATGCAAAATCAAATGACTGCTCTTTAAGCATGAAAGTCTGTCAGACTCCTTTAAACACAATGAAATCAACTGACATCTCTTTAAGCACTGCTCTGTTCTGTTCTGTAAACACTGAAATCAACTTTTCAACAAAAAGTTACAGCCTAAGCATTTATTTATGCTACAAGCTTAATCATCATCATCACTGCTCTCTTGACTGCTGTAAGTTATCACTGTCCTCAATTTCAACCATGGTAGAGGATGTTGTAGGCTATCACTTTAAATAGCTCATTATTTTGATTGTGCAACGAAGTCTTTTTTTCTTCTTTTTCTAATAGAATTCCCAACCATATTCCCTGGGTCAGGGGTCTAGGTGCGATAATGACGCTGTAAAACAAATGTCTGAACGTTTGAAAGCTTCAGAGTAAAGAAACGTGAAGTCCCTTGGTGTTGTTTTTCCTTTTAGCGACGAGTCGTTCGGGACTGAATGTTCACGTGTCGGCGTGATAACCGTGCGATACGCGGAATGAAAGTACGAGTTACGATACTTTCCGAATGTTTTCGTGAGGGGAAGCGCCGGCAAATAGTTACTTAGTGGGGCTTGCTTCTTGGACATTTTGACGGCTCGTCGGGTGCCTCAGTGATGCAGCAGTCAGCAGTCAGCAGGTGGATTTTGAGGAAGTAAATTCCTCTCCCAGCGCTCTCAGCTGTTGGTGCGCAAGAGCGCCTTCATGCAGCTGATCTGCCGCGCAGCATGCATTTTGGCGACGCATGCGCACTGGCGCACCAGTTATGTGCACCCCTGAATATAACTCTGCAATGTCTTTACTCTTTAGGCCACGCTACGACTGAACGTTTTTACCAACCCATGTATTCCCTGTAGCTCCTGTTAAAACCAGTATGTGACTCTTCTGGCCAATCATTGCACAATGGAAACTGTAATGTGGTTGATAAGGAGACTAATGCTAATGGTATGTTTCCCTACAGATATTGCATCTTTGCACAGTGCTGTTCAGCCGCTTTTCTTTGACAGTTTTTACTTTTATGATACGGGTTACTTTTATGCTGCTACTAGTGTTTGATTCTAATGCTGCTAATGTGTTTTTAAATATTTTCTTTTGTATAAAGCTGACCCATAATAACTTTGGCATGAAACCAGGCTAGGGCAGGGAAAAGTAGTAGTTTTAGATTCACATTTGTTTAGTTGCTGTGTTTAATTGCTCTACCTTATGCGTGTGTGATATGGACCTTGATTTTGTTTACTTTGCTGTGATTTCCAACACTTTGTGTGAAAGATCCTGACAAAGGAAGGCCCTAGGGTTTGATCATATTGGGGAAGTCCACAGGCATCTCGACCCAATGAGATCCTGGCAATAGATTTCACCATAATAGAACCGGCCAGTGATGGGAGAGAAAGTGTACTAGTGCTCACTGATGTGTTTTCAAAGTTTACACAGGGCCTACCAACATGAGACCAGCGGGCCAGCATGGTGGCAGATGTGCTGGCGAAACAATGGTTCTACCTGTTCAGTCACCCGAGCTGTATTCATTCAGATCAAGGTCGGAATTTTTAAAGCAAGATAATAAAGCAGTTGTGGGACACCTATGGCATCAAGAAAGCCAGAACAACCCCCTACCACCCTGAAGGTAAAGAGCTGGGGTCTAATGATCGCAAGGTTGGCAGATCGGCTGTTCGTGTCCCGGCTGGCCACATGTTGAAGTGTCCTTGGGCAAGACACTTAACTCCAAAATTGCTCCCAATGAGCGGACCGGCGCCTTGCATGATAGCTTGTCGCCATTGGTGTGGGAATGTGTATGTGAATGGGTGAATGAGAGGTCATTGTAAAGCGCTTTGGAATAAGGCGCTATATAAGTCAGCCCATTTACCATTTGCAGTGTGAGCTGTTCAACCGCACACTCCACGACCTCCTCCACACCATACCACCCGGCCAAGAAGTAACACTGGCCTCAGTATCTGTCTTACGTAACATACTCCTATAACACCACTGCCCATCACAATACTGGCTTGGCCCCACACTATATCATGTTTGGCCATGAATCCCAGCTTCTGGTGGATTTTCTTTTCTTCAAAGAAGATCCCGGCGAGGAGACCCCTGAGGAATGGATACGATAACATCAGAAATCCTTAAGGGTGGTGCACAATCATGTTCGGCGGCAATTGGAGCATGGTTTGCATCATAGGACATTGAAGAAGAAGAAGAAGAAGAAGAAGAAGTAGTACAGACACCAGACACTGAGAATCACGGTTGCTATACCAGAGGATAACCCATGGGTCACTAGCACCAGGGGGAGATGAGGTGGCTGCTAGCCTCAGGCAGGTAGTCCACTTTAATAGGCCCTACCATGGCTGTTCTCAGTTAGCTCATCGTCGGGGTGCAGATGCATTTGGGGGGGCGAATGAAGCCGGTGCGACCAATGAAGGCTACTTGCGCTTACATAAGATTCAGTCAGGCATAGCATAAACACTTTTTGCTGAATCCTCCCACTGCTTCCTGGTTACGTTAGCAAACATTCGTTTTAATGATGCACTGTTATCTGCTTTTAGTCCAAATGATTCAGATGTACAGCATATTTGCTATATTTTTGGTAGAGATGCGTTTTGGTATCCGGTGGAATTCTAGTCGTGCCAACGAATGTTTGCACTGGTGCAATGAACGAATGAAGGTAGGTTTGCTTTCAACTGCCGGCCTTTCTATGACTGAAACGTAGCAAGAAGAGTAATATAACTCTGCAATGTCTTTACTGTTTAGCCCACACTACGACTGAACGTTTTTACCAACCTGTGTATTCCCTGCAGCTCCTGTTAAAGCATGTGACTCTTCTGGCCAATCATTGCACAATGGAAACTGTAATGTGGTTGATAAGGAGACTAATGGAATGTTTCCCTACAGATATTGCATCTTTGCACAGTGCTGTTCATTGACAGTTTTTATTTTTATGATACGGGTTACTTTTATGCTGCTAGTAGTGTTTGATTCTAATGCTGCTAATGTGTTTTTAAGTATATTTGTATAAAGCTGGCCCATAATAACATTGGCATGAAACCAGGCCCATTGACTAGGGCATTTGTTTAGTTGCTGTGTTTAATTGCTCTACCTTATGCGTGTGTGATATGGACCTTAGTCCTGATTGGCTGTATGTGCAGTTGTCTCTAGAGTCTTCAAACTCCTATGTGTGTGATTATATGCCCCTTGTTTATTTTGCTGTGATTTCCAACACTGTGTGTGAAAGGTCCACTGCTATTCTGGGCACAGCCAACAATGCATTCATCTGAACTACCTCATGTTTACCTTTAGTGGTCCCGTTTTAGTCCTATTTAACATTGGATAACCGGACGAGTTTTGTCTGTTTTTTTCTTTTCTTTTCTTTGATTAGGTTACTTTAATTAAATCTGTTTAACTGTCTTGAATGCTCTGTATTGTTCTCCATAGCAAACAGGCAAATAAATAGTTTTGTAACGTTTAATTTTGAAAACTCAAAATTAAAAAGAAATTCAATTCAAATTCAAACTGAACACTTCTGGGGAAGTCAACGAATAGATTTTATCTAGGGTCTCCCACCCTACCTTTGGGAGTGGCGTTGTCACAGTATATCAGTAACAGGAACACTAGTGTTTCCTACGGGTTATACTAATATTCATCATTATCTTTAGTATGGTTGTCACATGCGTCACACATTCAGTACAATACAATAATGTAAATTGTTGAATACTTATTGTACAGTATCTGCAAAAAGTTTTGTCTTTGTTAAAGAATGACTTGGTTAACAAAGTGCACCTTTATTGTAACTTGTGTTGTATCAAATGTAATTGCAACTACAGTGTCTTGTTTCTCAGAGTTTTGGTGATTATAACACCAAAACGTTTTTCTTCGAATATTTCTTTAATTTAACTAAGATAATTTAAATCATGTGAGGCACAAAATAAAATAAATAAAATAAAATAAAATAAATACATTTTAAATAAATTGCTGAAGCAAGCCCACTAATCCCTTGTTTAGAAACATTGTCAGACATCTAACTTGCAAACTGGGAAAAGATCTCTGGATGATGTTTTTGTTATGGGAATATGGTATGGTTATGGCTTCATAATAGAACTAAATGATCAACATTCCAAACATCACATTGGCAAAGTGATTGCATTAAAATAAATAATTAAATAATAAATAATAATGAAACCTATCCCATGATGATGTTTCATGTGATTTATCATTTGTTTGATTGCATCAGATAAATATCTGGTTTCCATGAGGACCCTGCCATGACGTGTCTTATTCTGCTTTTGGTGAGGAAGGAAGTGCTGCTCCAAAAAATAACCCCAGTTTCTCCAATACATTGACCATCAGCCTGAATGTGTGTGTGTGTGTGTGTGTGTGTGTGTGTGTGTGTTGGTATGTCACTCTCTCTGTCCAGTAGAACTGTCTGTCATGATTGATGCCTGATGGAAATAATTTCTAGAAACATACTAAACATGCCAAGTAAAATGTTTGAGGTCATTATTCAGACAAGTCCAGCGAGTCCAGGTATGCCTTCAGTGAATACCGCTCCCTGTCAGCCAGTATGTTGTTGTCCACACCCATTGACGTAACCCTGGCCATCTGCTCTCGCTGCCGCTGGCTCTCCCTCCTCATCTCCTCCCTCGAGTCACTGAGCTCTGTCCTCTGGGGCTCTTGGGAAGCAGCATGGTGGTTGTCCACATGGCCGAACGCATTGGTGAGGAGGTCATCAGTGAGGTAGTCTTTGGACACCCAGTCACAATGGTTGGATGTTGTGGATGCGTCTAGACTGTCTACATCAACTGGGCCAAAGTCTGGCGTCAGCTGAAGTGGGTGGAGGGCTAGGGGTAAACACTGAGGTGTTTGTGAGAGGAACAGGTTTGTGAGAGAAAGGGTTAAGTCGCTCATAGACTCCTGGCTTGACTCTGACTGTTGTCCAGGTTGGGAGGGAGAGAGGGCTATACCCTGTAGGCCTCCGTAGAGCAACTTATAGAGGTCTGGGTAGATGAGAACCTCTGAGAGTTGTTGACAGAGGCTTGAGAGCCTCCCTGCCTCCTCTGCCTCACCCTCTACTGGCGTGGAGAGAATGTCATCCAGCTCAGCGTCTACCTGGAGGGGAAATGTCCCCCAGTCAGTGTCATGGTGATGTTCTTCTTCTTTTGCTGGCCTCACCACTGGAATGCTAACCACATCTTGCTGTGAGCCAAAGGTCTTTGTGACCAAAGATTGGGACCGGGCGACATCCTCAAGGTCCTTCCTCCTCGCTATCCAAAACCGCCACCTCTTCCTACCTCTGTTCTTCGGCAGGTAGCGTTTCCTATTTCGCCTCCTCTTCTTTATAAGATTACCTTCCAAATTGTGCTGAAAGTTCATATTTACTAATGCACCTTCAGCCACCAATGGAAATAAAATACTGCAAAAAAACTGTGAAAACAGGCTATTTATACTGGTAGGTGATTATGATGTCATAAAGGGGTTATGTCATAAAACTGGTTTATGTGGCAAAGCATTGTCTCTGTAGTAAAAGGTTTATTCAATTAATAATAATTTTATTTATTAAAAAGGGCCAAACAAATGTTGGGTTTAAAACTTTATTCATGCTTTCCAGAAGAAAGGGAACAGCACAACACATACAACTGGGATCCAACCATTTTGAATAATGATGAGACGCAAACCCCAAACAAATGACAAAAAAAACCTTGTTATACTCTTTAAAAAATAGCTTGTATTTACATCTAGTCAAATAGAGTTGGTAATGAAAACTTCTTGTACCCACAGCAAAAGTAGATATTTGGAAATCTCTTCAGAGCAGCAAACCATTCTAGTTGATGGTAGTATTGCGACTTAATTCAATCCTAACATTCTCAAGGTCTGAAATATTTCACACATGGTTATGGTGCTTATTAGGGTCAAATCACTTTACACATGTTAAGAATTGTGCTCTATACATACAGCTCAGGACAAACCAAACCAAGGGGCTGTTAGAAAAGCAGGATCAATGAGAAAGCCAGCTAACTACCAAATATCTTGAAAAAAAGTGAATAAAGATACTTTACTTTAATTCATTACTAGACTCTCAACAACTCAAGTTTAAGTATCTTGTCAAAACAGAAAATCATGTGAAATATTGGATTTCTTTCCAAGTTAGCTGGGTAATTTAGTGATACTGCTGTCTTGAAAAGGATTCATGTCAAAAACTGCACATTTCATAGTATTAGATTCAAGGTACTTAGTATACAACTGACAATGTTTCAAAAGTTCTCCACAATGTAGGTATAAATCATGTTAATATGGGGAAAAAACAAACAAACAAAAAAACATGGTTTGAGATGCCAATAAGTATTTTATCAAAAACGTACAAAGTTCCTTGAAGGTTGTAATGTTATTAATCTCATGAACAAATATGTTGGTCAAATCCAAATAAGCATTTGGTATCTCAGTGCCAGCCACGTATCTTAGTATTTCTAAGACTACAGAGCTATGATAATATTTAGAGAATGTGATCTAATGTCAAGTCCCTGGTGGTCGCAGAATCAGAGGTCAAACAAATTGATAAATATGACAGCATTTAATGCATGTTAGAACAGAATTTCAATAAATAAAATAATTATATTTCAGGGACATGAGCCTTTTGAGTGCATAAATAACAGCTCACAAACTTCAACACTGAGATGAATCACCAAAACAACTATGGGAACGCAAATAGGTAGAAAATCAGATTGTACAGTGTGGCGCCCCCTAGAGACCCAATCATCAACAAATCCAAGCTGACACAGATCGCGACGACACAACCTCTCGGAGCTGTGGTTGAGGCAACAGCAGGGTAACTTAATAGATCAATTTGTCATAATCCACGCTCTTGCTGCATCATAATAGCTTGATATTGTCTGGGTGTAAACTTCCAAGTGTAGAGGACTGTGAGAGGAAAGTGATACTACTCTTGTTCATGTTTAGTGCCAAAAAGTGGTTCTGAAAAAGTCTGGAGGGGCATGAAGTAACAACATGGACACAAGACCCTCTTCGTCTCGTTTCGATAATGAGGTGTGCATTTGAAATTCGTTGATAAAGTGCATCAAGGTTTGGTAGTAAAACACGTTTACTGTATACTTAGTTTTCAGTCATTATTGCTAACGACGACCCCATTCTTCCTTCCACTTCATATTTGCTTTGTGCATGACAGTGTACACTGCCCACTAGGCATTTACATCCACCACCAGGGTCACCTACCACACAGAAATGCATGACATTTGGAGTGGGATCTTCCATAAGATGAGTGAAGAAAGAGGAGGAGGAAAAGGAGGGGGGGAACACAGTGAACCATCTAAGGCTAGCTTCCAAGGTGGGTAGTTACTCTGGGGGGAGCAGGACATTGGATGGCTTGGCTTGCCCTCGAACGGAGGTGGTGTTCCCCCCACAGTCCACATACTGGTACATCTCCTGAGACACCTGCTCTGCATGCCCGAAGTAAGTCGTTGTGACAGTCACCCTGGAGATAACAATATGGTGAGGTCATAAATGATAAAGGAAATAGGTTCAGAGGGTGTTGTAAATACACTGTGTACATGAGTGTATGTGTGTGTAATTAGATGAAGGTGAACTGTACTTACTGCATCATGACCACAATGTTGTGCACCTTAATTGTCTGAAGGGTGCAGTAATCACTGGAAGATAAAAGGATAGACATTTCAGTCAGACCTTTCTATTATAATCACTTCGCATAAAACCACCAGCATAGCTTATACCAAGCATATGGCATGGTTTTAATGTTGCCTTAGAATTATTATGAAACATATTTTAAACATGACATAGTAAGTGAGACCTTGATACTTTACTATGAGTTCTACTTACTACATGTAGCTCATCTCATCTGCTATGATGGTGGGCACCATGTAGTCAATCTGTAAACAAACAAACAAATGAAAAGAGTCAGGGTTATGATTATACATTCTGGAGAGAGAGAGAAGTCAACCTTAATACATTACATGGTGTTTAGTAAGGTGGCCATCTAATTATTGAGATTGAGAGAGAGAGAGAGAGAGAGAGAGAGAGACTTGGGGAACAGGGTATACAAAGAGAAGCTTTGGTCGTACTTGTTGCATGTCCAGTGGACTGATGGCAGTGATATTGTTGATGCGGGTCTTCCCGATCACAGTCTTAGAGAACTGCACCTGCGCTGTGATGTTGGCCACCTCCACCGAGTAGTAGTTGTTATTGGTGATGTTCATAGTGTTCTGGAGACAACAAGATCATGACACCATTGACGCAGTTATTAAACATGTCTACCCATTGCAGCGCAACCCAAAACATGTTCAGCCAACGATCAAAATGGGTCTACTGATTGTCAACTTTAACGGCAGGTCGATTAGGAGAAGAAGAGTTTTCCCCTGTGTCCGTACAGCCAACCCATGAACCTGGATTCAGACACCAAGGTGGGGCGAGACCAGGGAGCTCACCGTGACGTTAAGATAGACAATGCGCTTGTCTTGGTCGTAGGTGACAAAGACAGACTTCACGCCCACGTAGGACACGTCGATGGTGCGAGGGAACAGGAAGAACACAGCCAGGCTGGACAGCAGCAGGCAGACGATGACTGAGGCGGTGACATACAGCTTTCTGGGGATGACAGGTGCAAGGGAGGGTCAGAACAAATTCGCCTCAGTACATTCAGTGGAGGGTCAGAATAAACAAACATGAAACACTTACGTTCTTCTGGGCCTCAGCCTCTGGTCACTGTATGGGATCAAAGCCACTAGCTGGTTTTCTTGGCCTGTATGCATGGAAACATTTCACCTACTTCATCAGCCAAAACTAGTTTCCAAAGTGCGCATATGGACAGCATGGGTCATTTGACATTTGACATTCTTTGATGAACTCAAGCCCCCAGTTCAGCTGACTCACAGTGAGTCACGGTCACACACAGTTAGTTTTAGAAAATGGGAATTAGTTCAAGAGATAATTCTGTCAAAAAAGGTTATTTTGTGTTTGAGCTGAAGAGGGGCAAAGCCAGCATTAGTGTACATACGTTTAATTACTTGAAACTCACCTCTGGGGATTCTCCCTGTACCCTGGCAAGTAGGACATGTGACGCTGTCCCTGCCTGTGAACTCCACATAGGGGAACTGGGACACATCGCCACCCTTCCCATCCTCGCCCTGTACGCCGTTGCACTCCGGAGGAGACATCAGGCCATCCTGGCACTCATCATGGCATGCCTGCTTAGGCAGGTGGGAGAGGGATTTCCCCATGGTCACGCCTGGTACAAGAGACGACAGGTATTGATTGATTGATTGAAAACTTTATTAGAAGATTTGCAGAAGTAGGTACATGAATGTACATATTACATACAAGGTATAAGTAGGTCGTTGCTAATGCCTCATTTGGGTGGAGTTGGGCATGACAAAAGTCAGGCAAATGAGTCACATGTATCGACATGAATGCAGGTACACATGAATAGATTGTTAACGTCACGTCTGAAGTTAGTTCTAACTAACGTCCTGTAGTGCTCAAGAAGAGAGGCCGGGAGAAACGCATCTGTCTTTGCACAACTTGATATGAGATAGATACTGGATGGATGAGACTAGCTAACCCAGTTTACTCGTATTGCCTATTTGTAAGAGCAGAACACAGGAAACAAGCGACCAAACTGATGGCGCAAAATGGCAGCAAGAAGCTAAAGTATTTAACTAGCAGCAGCAGCAGCATCCCAGCAGCAGGCACCGGCTAACCGTCGCTAACATGTTGCTAGTTAGGTAATTTATGAAATGAAAGACAGACCGAGCGTAACTATCTCTAACATATTCATCACAGTATTTTGATTATGGATATCTATGCAACAGTAAATGTCTTACCAGAATACGAGACAACGATGTTTTTTTGTTTCTTAGCAATTTCCCCAGTTCTTGCTGATCTTCTCTCCAACAAAACAAACTGATAGAACGTACGCATGCGCAGTTCATAAAAAACGCCTCATGTTTTAGTGGAGGTTCGTCCTGTGAATCATCTCATCATCAGCATCGTGTTTATCGAGGCGCCTGTCAACATGAAAGTAAACAACCACGAATGATTTAAACAAATAGTTTTTAGCATTGTCAACGTATCATATGTTTAGAAGTAATTTTGAACTATCCTATCCCAGGAAGAAGAATCAGAAATGTCACTGAGAGGTAACATCGGCTATAAAGTCAAGAACACTTTTGTTAATAGCAATGAATGTCATTTTTAAGGGCTCAATAGTAGCCTTGTATTATGTTCGTGTGCGCATGAGATTACCGTTACATAAACGTTATTTCACCTTAAGCTATTTTATTTTTTGGAGAGACAATACCCACAGAAAAAAATATTGGGTGCAGTTCTGTATTCGGCCACATGATGGTGGTAGTATTTAGTGTTTGACATCCTTCTTCCAAATTGCAGAATCCCATCTGTGTGATTTGTCATTTGTGATATAAATAATCATATGAAAACATGTGGGTATTAATCCCTGTTATATCAATGTTTACCCAGCCCTTTCTCCCACGGTTATCTGCTGAACAAAATCACCCATATTTCACTGCAGAACAGTTGTTATTGAACAGCCACACCCTCAAAAAGAGATGTACAGTAACTAGGCTCTTGCCATATTATTATAATATTATTTTTTTTAATTTTTTTTTACCACTTAACCATGTATCAAATCAAAATAATGCTGTTGTGCCATAGTCAAATACCACAGGAAAATCAAGTTTATTATTAGTTTACAGAATTTACATTTAGGCTAATCTATTCCATACATGCTTATGAATGGGGTATCCCCTATGGAGGGACATAAATAAAGCAGTGTCTTAGCTAAGGCACACAGAGGGGAACTGGGAGTGGCCAGACCCATGGCGCCCCATTCACCCCAAATATAATCAATTGACATGCAATTATGCACCAGCAAGAGGTATAACAGCCTTGGTAATAACAGTGTTTGTTGGTGCACAAATATTACCATTTCTCCATTTCTGTTTGCATGCTTTCTCCGCCCTCATTTGTCCCACTGATAGATGTGTTTTTGTCGTGTTGTGATGGTGGCTCGGTGCTGGTGAAACACTTTCATCATGAAGTTCTCTTTTCCAATGCATTAAGAGCAGCAGCTAATTAGTCTACTCAGTCTGTCATATTGTTTATTTTTCATTTTTTGTATATATATATTTTTTATTCCTGTCCTCATTTTCGCTCTGCATAACGGCAGGTTAGTCTTTTTATCATCTGTCACTGAGACAAAGAGAACGTGACAAAACATTTAATCCAGATTGCTAATCTGCATTGTATCATGTGGTCCTGGACTTTAGCCCTGTCATGGTGTTTCCAGGTCAGGATTGGTTTAGTGCAATGTATGGTTGTAAAAGAGGGAGATGATATAATTCTATAGGAAGTTAAACTTGTTCGGTTATACACAAGATATATAAACAAGACCTAATACAGCCATGTTACTGTAGACAAGTAGCCTTTACAAACGGACTGAATGTCTTTATATTCAATCAGACCTTTCATCCTGGTTTGATCTTGGCTTCTAATTGTTGTCCAAATACTAAACAAACCCTTTAAGTAAACATCCACACACCTGTTTTTTGTTTTAATTGTGTCATCTTCAAGACTTGTGTATCTAACTAGCATGAAATATTTAATTGTTTTCCCATTGCAAAATGGAGTCAAAGAGTTTACATGAATTTGTAATTGAGACCAAGTCAGAGGAAAGTAAGAGCACAACCTTTGGAATTAATGCATATTTATGTGCTTGGTGTGCAGTGTTGGTTTAATTATCTATACTGGTTTGGAAAAACGCAGACCAAACCAAAGAATAGTCAAGAAACAGCTTTCCCATGTCCATACCTGCATAGCCAGGTGCTACACCATACCAGCTGTGTTAAGCAGAATGATTAAAGTTAAATTAATGCACATCTCCAAGATGGTTTGGCTGTCTGGTTGGTAATTCCCCTAGTGCTCTGGGCAGAGGGATAGTCGGCTCTTAATGAAGGGAGTGACTCAGCTGTGTGGTAGGAGCTCATTATGGGCTGCAGTCAGCACAGGGCCTCGGTGCACCCTCAGGTCAATGCCTCTGCCAAACCCCGGCCATTGAAGGTCTATGGCAACTTGGTCAGTTGAAAATATGTTAGGAAGACTTGGGTCCAAATGGTGTCCATGGATTATTTGGTGGAGACTGGAGAGAGTGATGCATGACAAACATGGTGGTAATGGAAACGATAAACCGCCAGAGAGAGAGAGGGAGAGAGAGAGAGAGATTATTCCACTCGCTTTCCCCTCTATTATGGCTAGCAAAGCTGCATTTGGTATGAGCACCATAGGTTACCGGTTGTCCAAACAGAGCACGAGTGGAGATTTGATTTCTGTTATGCTCTGCAGTGGAAAGCTGTCATATTTCATACCGCCGTTCATGACAGGATGCTCACTTCGTATCAAATCAACGTGCAGGTCGCAACCTTCCCTTCACTACAGAGAGCTGTCATATAACATACACACACTTGTCATGCTGAGGAAAAAAAGCAGCTGTTTTGGCACGTGTCACTGTCTAACAAACCAATTCTGAAATGTGGTTTTTCTGTCATTACTGTGTTTTCAACCGTGATGGCGGTCAAGTGTAATTGCTCATGCGGTTAATCCACTGGCCGATCATTCTGTTCTGTAGGACTATGATTAATTGCTGCTCTAGCATGTTGTGTCTGTGTCTACCAAGAGACTGGTGGACCATCAGGAGTATACAGTAGGACCAGCTCTATCCACAAGCTCAGTCCCTCCATAACAATAGATTCTAAATAAACTTAATAAAAGTAACAATGTCTATTTCAAAACAGTTTTTGAGACAAGAGTGTCACCACTGGCTTGGTTAGACCGAGGGGTAGTCACCGAGCTATTAGTATAATAGATGGAATTTGAATTTGAATTCAAGGCATGCTAAATAAATAATGATGATATTTTGGGTATTTCTAACATGTCCAAGGTCATTCTCTCAACCCACATGTGGAGAATGGAGCATTCATCTTAAAAGGTTTTTGCTGTGTCAAGCTAAAGTTTGTGCTCTTTGTGTGGACTGACTTTCCACCCTTTGTCTCTCTCACTCTCTCTCTCTCTCCCTTCCTCCTTCCTCCACCTCTCTCTTGCACTGTTTATTTGGATCAGCCCTCCATGTGCACTAGTGAGATTGGGGAGGAAAACGGAGCCCTGTCCAGTATTGGATGCACATGGATGATTTTGTGTTTGCTGCATTGGCGATGATGTGTTCCCGCTGTTCATTCTGTCTCTTTTTGTGGAAAGATATGAAGTTTGTGTGTGTGTGTGAGTGTGTGGGGGTTATATATATTTGTGTGTGTGTGTGTGTGTGTGGTTATGTGTGTAGGTGTTGTTGTGGTGGTCTGGTGGTCTGTGTTAGATGTCAGCCTAGGCCAGAGGAGAGCCTGTTCTGTCTCTCCAGGGAGAGTGCTATGATGGAACATGTGACATGGCAAAGGAGTGACCAGGAAGACCTCTGGGGGACGTAGACACAGATACTTTGCTCTGTTCAGCCCTATTAAGCTGCACAACCCTCATATTACAGAAAGTGGCCCTGATGGGTTCCAATCAGAGTCAAGCGCAAACTCCAACTGATTAGAGTTCATGTTGAGAGGCCACTTTGGAAAAAATAACGTTTACCATACACAGCTATTGTGATTGAAAGACGGAGCGTTTGGTTAAATCATTAAATCAGGACCTTGGAGAGCACTCTGGCTCGCGCTCAAGGGGACCAACGCTGAAAATGCCACGGCAGCAGATATTTTCTCACCTTCACAAGCTAGAGGTGGGACACAATGACAATTCCCATTGTGGGGGAGGGGAGAAAGGAACAGAGGGTATGTGTGTGTGTGTGTGTGTGTGTGTGTGTGTGTGTGTGTGTGTGTGTGTGTGTGTGTGTGTGTGTGTGTGTGTCAGTGTGTGTGGGTGGGTGTGGGTGGGTGTGGGTGGGTGTGTCAGTGTGTGTCTCTGTGTGTGTGTCTCTGTGTGTGTGTGTCTCTGTGTGTGTGTGTGTGTGTGTGTGTGTGTGTGTGTGTGTGTGTGTGTGTGTGTGTGTGTGTGTGTGTGTGTGTGTGTGTGGGTGGGTGTGGGTGGGTGTGGGTGGATGTTTTGTGCTTTTTCTCAGGTTGAGCTAACTACCCGAGCTTGCTCCTCTTTGTTTGACTCCCCCTATCTTCAATGAGTATTGGCGCTGTAGTGCAATTAGCAGCTGGGAGAGGTTAATGACTGACAGACGTTCTCTCTCTCTCTCACTCTCTCTCTGAGTCTGTCATGCTCTGTCAGTGTAAAGCCATGCTGCTGTGAATAGGGTGGTCGCCATGGTGGCGAAGGATGACATGCATCTCTTTTGTTGGGCTCTTCCTTTGGGATGTTTTGTGATTCGGGAGCGGAGGAAGGGGACCAGGACCTTCCATTGTAGAGCAGGCCATAATGACAACACCTGGGACACACACATTCAGTCTCAACAAGGAGTCATAAACAGACATTGATGTGGAAACACACACACACACACACACACACACACACACACACACACACACACACACACACAGAGTCCATGTCACATTGACACCACATTGTGTTTCCTGCCCTTTGCTTTTTTGATGATTAAACATATCCTGCATTGCTAATTAATTAATTAATTTGTGAAGAGGATGAGTGGCAGGACATCAAAACCAGTTTTGGATTGGAGAGAAGGGATCGAGTGAAGAGCAGGTTATCTGTTCTCTCTCTCCACACTCCACCCTCTATTAAGTGAGAAATGACAAGGGGAAAATGTGTAAAAGTAAATTATGCTTCATGCAAAATAACCCTGAAACTCTGGGTTATCGAGCTTCTTCAGGACACCGCTCCCAATGTGTTCACCATACATTACGCCCCTAATCGGAGTCATCGTAATATGCTGATAGCGTTCCTTTTTCCAATTTGAAATGAAATAACTCCCATTTGTACCCAGGCTCCACTCCAGGCAGGTTGAATGATCCCAGTGCTTAACGTGTTTAATTTGGATGAATATGAGCTAATCTGATAAGGCTGGTTCCTCCCTGCGGGGCCAATTGAAAAATGAAGAAGCGATATTATTTCTTGAGATTCAGCCAGGAGCGGAATTTGGCTTCTTTTCTTCCATCTAATTATACCGAGCTTCTGTTAAAGAACGAAAGAGAATGGAGTAATATCCATTCTACCTTTTATTAACCCCCTATATCACAAAGAGACAAAAAAAAGCTTTCGTAGTTTTAGGCTTTTTTGTCTGCTTAGCTTGTTACTTAATTTTGGAATACCTGTGGAATCCGCTTGATTGAAGCCAACATAAGCACTCATGAGTTCACATGTGCCGTAGTTGGTAGAGCATGATGCTAGCAACGATAATGTTGTAGGTGCAATTCCCGCTGGGACCTTTTCTACCAAAAAAATGCACTCTCTGTACTCTAAATTACTTTCTATTGAAGTGTCTGTCAAATGGCATTGGCATTGTTAGGCCTATACTATTGTATTATGACCGACTGCTGTATTTTCGGTAGTTGTGCCTTGTGACCTGAGACATCTACTGCCCCCCAGCACTGTGTCTCCTGAAGACACCCGCTTTTCCCTTTTACTGTGTCCCCTAAAAATTCTATTGCCTCCCTTTTTTTTTTATTATTTGTTTTTCAGATTTTATCCCTTTTTCACCCAATTTGGTAGCCAATTGAACCCAACCTAGCATCCAATTATCCCCTGCCTATTGCGAAGGATCCGCCGCACGACCCCGTGGCCGGCAGCCCCAGAAGAGGCCGCCAGGCAGACTAGCTGACTGGCTCCTCGAGCCCAGCACCTGTTATTCCGGCACTGTTGCGCGACGGATCCTTGTCCGGAACTAATCCTATACCGCCCTCGGGAGCGGCCGCCCAATATGCCGCTCCCCGTGTGTGCCCCAGCCATATCCGGATTTGGCGAGCTGGGATACGATCCCAGTCCCCGGTGGGCAGCTTGCACTAGTGGCCAGTGCTTAGACCGCTACACCACCGCGGGGCATCTATTGCCTCCCTTGTACTGTTTCTCTGTTTCTCCAGTGTCTATACAAAAAAAAAAGTCTAGGTTTAGAAAAAGGTGATAGAAGAAGGTTTTTCCTTCTATCACAGAGACTGCCAATGGCCCCGGGCCTGAGCTGGATTACTCTTCCTGCTACGACTGGTGGATTGATGATTCACTTGCTTAGTCAAATGTATTGATTGTAAGTCGCTTTGGAAGGCGTCTGCTAAATGCCAAAAATGTAAATGTGTGACTGTGCTGTTGGCCGACTGTGTTAACCTCGTCCCCAGGCTATGTACAGTACCAGTCAAAAGTTTGGACTTTTCAGTCTGGAATAACAACTCAAACCTGGCCTTAGTGGGAGTGAATTAACTGAGC
Organism: Nansenia antarctica; assembly: GCF_963989245.1. Lineage (NCBI taxonomy): Eukaryota > Metazoa > Chordata > Actinopteri > Argentiniformes > Microstomatidae > Nansenia > Nansenia antarctica. Next base: position 49,063,759 of record NC_137688.1, on the reverse strand, counting down.
GCGAGTTGACTTGAAGACGTACCGTAGTGCTGGACAGTGTGGCGGAGGAGAGAGGGACTTTAGAGTGTGTACTCACCATGCAGGGAAATTGATTGCGTTCGGCCTAATGGCACGGAGTGCTCCGTAGACAAATTGTGGTAATTACTTTGTGTCGGGATAGTGCCGTCAGATCAAAACAATGAAATAAATATAGTCCTCCATGGTCAGGGGTGGGTCTGATGTTAATTTGATTTACATCACTTTTGGAACCCCAGAGTGTTTTTTGATAGGGCACATTAACCGCTGCATTAGGGAGAGAGAGGGGTGCACAACCTGAACCTTCAGAGGGGAATGATTTCTCACCTGTGACGTCAGACCACAGGGAATTGTGGGAAACGGCCCGTCTCCCACTGGCCCCATGGTGCTGATAATGGGGCCAGTACACCTTCAATTATTAATGCTTCTCTGTTCCCATGGACTTATGCAGCCCATTCATGTTAACGTGTGATGTAACCCCACAGTACCACAGGATGGATGTGTTGCCCAATGTCCATTTGATATAAAATCTGTCTGGTTGCTTTTAGATAAATGTAATTATTTTGTCTGAAAATATAATTCATGAGAATTTGATTGTCAATATACACACAATAAAAATAACACCGCTCTCAGCTACTCCAGCAGCTAACCTAATTTCAATATCTTTCAGAGTAATGACCGTGTATTAGATGAGGTGAATTAGCGGTTTGTGCATGTGTAATGTGTAATGATATGTTAAGTGCTGCAAGGGAACAAACATCCAGCGGAGGTCTCTCATCTGTGATGGCTGTGCATGGAGGAGTCAGGGAGGGAGGGAGGGAGAGAGGGAGAGAGGGAGAGAGGGAGAGAGGGAGAGAGAGAGAGAGAGAGAGAGAGAGAGAGAGAGAGAGAGAGAGAGAGAGAGAGAGAGATCGCACTCACCCATGATACATTACACAGTATTTAGAGAGGTGGCCATCGAATTAGAACTAGTCAGTAAACATGTTGTCCCCCATGAATGATGTAGCATCCCCCTTGGGCCAATCAGTGTAAATTCTGAGTTTTAGCTGTTTACTATATTATATATTACACTCTATACTTTATTTATAAGGCCGGGATCTCAATGGCAAGATATATCATTCACCCAAGCTCCAATGGTGTTGGAGATATGAACATGCGAAAGTGACGGAGACCCTTCCATAGTTCCCTCCCTGATTTCATTGTGGGGGACAACAAACCGCTACACTCACTCTCAAAGAAACAAGGCACATTTTCTATTTTATTCATGTTTAAATAGGTTGAAAAATGAAATACGACATGAGATTATCCATCCAATAACAATTTAAATGATGTTGCTCCTAGACCTGTGTGAATGTGTGACAGTGTGGCCTTGTGTGGAGGACCTGCGTGGTGTGTGTGCAACATTTGGTCACTCTAATTGGTTTTGCTCACGACAGTCACTGATGAGCACGTCTGCCGTGTGCTGCGCTGGCTGCATGGTATTAGCTCCTAATCCAACGCTGGCCTGGTGTGTGTGTGTGTGTGTGTGTGTGCGTGCATGCGCATGTGTGTGTGTGTGTATGCGTGTGTGCATGCATGCATGTTTGTGTGTTGGTTAGGTCATTATGTGTGTTTTGAATTTGATTCCCCTTCACACCCCCCCCCACCACCCCCTTCATCCCCTGTCAGCTTGGAGATGGGAGGGTGCTGCAGCCCTAGTTCTGTTGCAGCGAATGGGCGTCTTTGAAAAACATGGGTGGGCTGACCCACATTCTAGGAATACCACCATTCAGTGCCCTGTAGACCTTGAATAATAGATACACAGTAACAAACAGATAGCGTATAGGAGAGTGTGCATCCCGTTCTAGAATGCCATCACGATTCTATACAGACTGATGGTTCTGGAACTCAGAACACTTCACTAGAGCAGACAAGATACCTAATAAATAAAATCATTTCTCTTTATCCATCTATCCCAGCTAGCAATTTTTTGTTCTAAAAATGTTCAAAGAATGTTACCTAGAATGCAGTGGCGGCTGGCCGATAGAGGGCGCTGGGGCGCCGCCCCCACCTTCACTTCCTAGTTGCGATTTGTAAAAGTTTTTTTTTTAAATAAACATTGTTTATTCACAAAATGCGGCTGATATTCTGTCGGCGCCTATCAGCATTCATTAAAAATCCTCCAATACAATAAACATTTTATCTGTGTGTGTGTAAAATTCACTGTTAAAATACATAGGGGGAGGAGTCGGGGCGCCGGTCGAATGCAAGTCTATTGCAGGCCAAATACTTTTCGCTTACACGTGAGCTGTAGCAGCGCTCCAATTGGCTGTCTCCTATTTCTCGGCCGGGGCGCAAAAATTGCGCCCTGAATATCCGGTTGTATAGCAGAAAATGCATATGCTGAGGACTTCCGACTTTCGGGGCAGCAGGGATTGAACGCACGCACGACTGCTCTCCTAACAAATTAAGTTTTTTACAATGTAAGGAGGATTTATTTCTGTAAACAAATTGAACAAATGGATTAGAAGGAGGCATCTTTTGTTCCTAACTTGAGGATATTGCAACTGGACCTATTACCGAAGTCAAACTTATCTCGTTTGTGGCCGCAATCTCCGCACCGGCTGTTTGTTGATTGTTTGATATAGGTTACTCAAGTTGTATGGCCAACGCTGCTGGCAGCAGAGAGTTAAGAAATCTAAGAAGCGATCTAAAACAAAAAGTTACGGTGATGGACCGCGGAGAACTTGCATCAATTATGAGAGAAGTCATACGTGAAGAGCTTGACTCCGCATTTGATCTGAAACTTAAACCAATTAAAGAATGTCTGGATTCACTCCGCAAGGATATGATTTCCAATACGACCAAGGTAAAGGACCTGGAAACAGCCGCTAACGAGACGGAACGCCGTCTAACTGATATCGAACAAAAACGTTCTCAATCACAGTCAGATAATATGTCACTGAAACAGAAAATTGAACAGATTGAAGCACGTAGCCGCAGTTTTAATATTCGAGTGTTGGGACTGCCTGAAGACAGTGAGAAAGGCAATCCCACTGCTTTTATGAATTCCCTGTTATGCGACGTGTTTGGTGCCGACAAGCTGGGACCTCAACCCCGCGGGAGGCTAACGTGAGGTATGGGCTGTTATTTCCACGCAAGCTGATTGTCACATTTGCTAACAACACTGCCTCCTTCACGGACCACAGAGAGGCCATGGCACACTACATCCAGGTAATTAAACCAACTCTATAATCCTGACTACATCAATGGCTAACATCAATACCTGAACAACAGCCCACTATATGGGCAATGTGACAGTAGACAATGTAATGAATCCTGGATTGATGGAGATGCCTATAGGCTACGTGACATTTAATTGGAGTCCCTGACTATGACGAATATATGATATGTATGTGTAGCCCAGCTACTAACGTGAGCTATGAGCATTTCAATAAATAAGTCCATTTAATAAATAAGCATCATTTCATGGTTATGTACACGGTTATTAACATTGTTATAAGTTTATAATGTGTACTTGTTTACAAACTCTAATGTGAGTTCGCTCAGTGGTTATATGTCATTCATTCATTTCATTTATTTCATTGGTCCATCGGGAAGAGCTAGCCAATTTAAATGTATGCTGAGAGAGAGGGGGCGGGACTTTGTACTAATAGCGTGAGGTTGCGTGTCAGAATGTTTGAGGACCTCGTTGAGGAAGTAAGACTTGTTGTGTATGCTGTGTGTATTAACAATTCGGGAATCAACGAACAGTTATTCTTTTGGATGTTGGTGCACATTGAAGCTACCAGAGGTAAATACATATGTCTGGTGTTTGTTTATAAGCTACATCTACTCGTTGTAGTATGTTATATTTGAATGTAGAGCTAATCGCGGATAGCGGTTAGCTTAGCATAATTACGTTAGCATGTTGCTAGCCTTTGCTGAGTGATAAATTGTTTCTAGCTTTATCAAAACGAAATAGCTATTGGATTTTGTAGCTCAGTGTATTCTGTTAATTCAGAATTGGAAGTCGAGAGACCCAGCAAAAGGAAAGCTCTTCGTTGGACAACGGAGACCGTTTCCAATCGCCTGGGGTAACTCGAGACCGTCCATTGAATCTTCGCGTCAGTGTACTTCAATCATTCTCCTGCGCTCGTGGGAGAGCGCTGGACCTCATCCCCCCTCATCTCTGCCTCTTTTTACACCATCGTTCAAACCCCTCGTTTACCTACGAGTTCCCCACGAGGTTACGTGAGTACTGAACCACGCACGAGCTTTTGTTTGGACCTCGTGTGGACGAGTGAAGTGGCCATAACAGTTTCAAGGCCCCCCGCTCACAAGCAGCGTCAGCTGCAACGGTAACACTAGTTAATGGACTGAGTTACAGAGTGTGTGTGAGTGTGGGCCCACCTTTTTATTTTACTGAATGATATATTGTACAATTGTGAATCCTTTGAGTTGACTTTGAGTTTATTGGAAACATTACATTTATTTCCTTGAAAGGAATTGGAATAGGCTTTGAGCCTATATTTTGTTATGTGATATTGTGATATTGTCTGTTGACATTGTATTGTGAATATTGTCTATTGACTTTGTATAACATTATAATTGACTACCAACACTTTAAATTTAGCATTTAGTAAATAAATATATACCCTTTGGTATTTGCATTTAAAGCCACTGTGTTGTGTCATAAACAGGTAATAGGCAATTCATATGATAATTAAAACATAAATACATTAAAAGGATTAAAAAGGAAGTCCTATTTAAAATACTTCCACATAGTTAATGGAGGCACTGATCGTCATAATTTGAATAGTTTATTATTACAGGTAATACCGCCACTTATTTAAAATAGAACTCAGGCCCCGCCCATATGGCAGGGGTTACATATGTATATATGAATAACAATTGATATGGATCAATTTATACCTCTTATTAGATTATAAATACTCTGGTTGTTATGTTTGCCTTTTGGTTGACAGCAAAAGGGAGAGAGGAGGATAGAGAGGGAGAGAAGGAGAGAGAGCAGGATGGTGTCGGCACACCAGAGAGAGAGAGCAAGAACCAGGTGAGAAAGTGGACAGGTAGTCAAGACCACATAAGTAAGTAGCCTAATGGCCCATAGTCCTCAGGAAAGACCACATCGGACAGGAGATGCTGGTGACCTTCTACCGCTGCGCAGTGGAGAGCATCCTCACCTACTGCATCTGCATCTGGTTCTCCAGCTGCACAGCCGCAGAGAGGAATGCGCTACAGAGAGTCGTGAGATCGGCCCAGAAGATCACCGGCGCCCCCCTCCCCTCTCTGGAAGAGCTGTACAACACACGCTGCCTCAGGAAGGCCTCCAAGATCTCCAGAGACCCATCCCACCCTGGGTACGAACACTTTGCTCGGCTGCCCTCGAACTGGCGGTTCAGGACCATGTTCGCAAGGACAAACAGACTGAAGCTCAGCTTCTACCCCAGGGCCATTCAGGCCCTGAACACAGCAAAGACCTAGGTTCTAGGCCCTGGACAATCTAGACAAATTGATGGCAGCTACTAGATTGAAATCAAGTGTAATACTGAAACACAACTGTGTACATTTCAAACCTGCAAACTGCGACACTTTAAATGAATGTGCAATAACACTATGTGCAATATGACAACCCTAGGGTACATAAGGTTCAGAGAATAGGAAATGTTAGAATAGGTATAGCATAGCATAGAGTACAGCACAGTGTTTTATTTGTATAGTATAGTATAGTGGATAGTGTACATAGCCTTTATTTATGTAAACCAGCTCTTTTCCCTTCTTGTTTTTAGTTATTTTTTTTCCTAGCACCAGGGGAGCTCCCCCTCCCAAATTTCGTTGTTTGGTACCTGTACTATATCAATGACAATAAAGACCATTCATTCATTCATTCATTCATTCATTCATTCATTCATTACAGGAACATTCTAGAAAAAACGTTTTGTGATCTGAGGCATCAATAACATCCTGAAAACTTTATCCGAATGTTGCTTTGAAAATGTCCTTCCTTTGTTATCGTGTAACATTGTGGGAACATTTTATAAAAGAACATTCTATAATCTGTTACCTAAACAATGTCCCCAAAACATCCTCAGAATGTTGCACCTAAAACGTTCTTACTTTGTTAACATTTAACGTTATAGGAACATTATTTGAAATGGTAAACATCCTTAAAATGCTCTTTGAACATTAGATGAAAACGTTTTCTTTAAAACATTAGCAGAACTTGTAGGGAATGTTAGCCAATGTTGTGGGAACATTCCCTGCTAGCTGGGATCACACCCCAGCTCCTTAACACCGTCTTCCTCTTTAACACCTTCTACTCCTTTCTTTCTTTCTTTCTTTCTTTCTTTCTTTCTTTCTTTCTTTCCCTTTCTTTCATCCCCTCCTTTCGATTCCTGGGCCCGTCTATCTGTATAATTCAGCAGCCTGCCCTGATTGTCACGGCGAGCCGAGCTGGTTAAGAGCGCGACGTTTCCGATCCAACAGGCAGGCTGAGTGTGGACATCAATTACCTGTGTGTGCGGCCCGCAGAAACAAGTGGCTCCTATTAACCCTGCTGTGTTCCCCACCCTCACGGAACACTTCTATTTCCCCTGCTCCTTTGTGGAGATTGAGTGGTAATTCCTTGCCAAAGCCTGTGTGTGTGTGTGTGTGTGTGTGTGTGTGTGTGTGTGTGTGTGTGTGTGTGTGTGTGTGCTCAGGAGATAGGCCGGTTCCTTTTGACTCTCATCGATTTCACCTCATCATATTCCACATATCAAAGAGACAGAAAAGAAAGAGAAAGTGGAAAAAAAGAATGCACCAAGTTATGAGAGACACTTTTCATGTGTGCTGGCCTCTTTTTCAGTTCTTTCTTATTTTTCTTCTTCTGGTATGGAGGAGCTCTTGAGATGATGCTCTACCAGAGGAGAGTAGCAGCAGGGGGTGGAGGGTACTTTCACCTCTTGGTGATCTGATTCAAGGCTGTTGCTGATGAGGCAATAGGAATATATAACCCATAGGAAAACACATAGAGAATATTATGCCTGGCCATCTGTTAAAAAACACGATGTACAGTATGTTATAATGCTCCAGGCTGGAGCAGCTGTATTTGTGCGTTTTTTGTGGTTGTTGTATTTCTAGCGTCTGCTATTGATGTCATTCTTATGGCTTCTAAACGTCTCCAAATAGATGACCGAGAAAATAAATTCCCAACCTAAAGCCCTTAAATCATTTCGATCCGCAGATTTTCCCAGTCTGTTTGTGCAAACATCATTTCGCGTAATTGAATGGAAGCCATATAAATATCATGTAGCCTAATCTCTTTTTCCCAGCTGACATATTGTTTAGTTGATATTGAGTTGATGGTGAGGTGATTTCAATTAATCCATGGCCAATTGTGTTCATCTTATCATTCCAATAGGCTTCATTGTGTATTGAGACAACACCCACAAGAACAGGCTTGTAATGTGAGACTATGATGAGAGCATCAATATTGATCACATCACAAGTGTCCTTCAGCTGACTTTGGCTATCAATTCCATGTCTGGAAATGAAGGACGTCTTTGCCACAATCAAGCCCTGAGTTAATCACAAGAAAACAAAAAAACATACAAAATCTGTGTAAACCAGAATGAAACAATGTAATTCCCACTGTCTTTCACCAGGCAGGCAGTCGTCATGCCCGAGGGTAGTACCATGAAAAGCCACATATTGTGCGCTTTGCCAAATCGGAAACTCTATTATGCGGAATCAGTAGGGGCTAAGCATGTGATTGGTGTTAAGCAGCGTGACAAGCAGAGGGAAGGATTGCACCAGACCTGGAGGTTCTTGTCTCTGGGAAGGAATGCCGCCGTTGCGCTCTCATTGGTAGAGTGCTGAAGATTCCGGGGGTCGTGCGGGGGGTGGGGGTGGGGGGGGGAGTGCGGCAGGGGGGCTTGCGCTGTATGTTGGGGGGAGGGGAAAGGGAGGGATAGTGGGAATGAGTGAGGAAGAAGATGAAAACAAGACTCCTTGGCTTCTCCACCTTCGTTATGGTTAATATCCTCAAACCGGAGTGACTTTTGGGGGGGTTTGAACTTCTGCCACTATGGTCCCCCCTCTGGGTCTCTGGACCCTCTCTAAAAGAAGCTTGGTCCTCTGTCAGCTGAAGAACACATTCTCACACCCTGAATCTATTCATGACAACACTTTCATGTAATTTCTCTTGATCTGCACAGTTACAAACATCATTATTATTATTATTATTATTAGTAGTAGTATATTTAATCTGCCATTCTTTCTTTCTGCTCATGGGGGAGCTCAGTCCCGGTTTTTGATATTGCTTTTCTGCAATACAGCTAGTGGAATATGTACAGTATACACAGTATTTAGTCTTTTTCTTGTTTTATTGAACATATCCTCATCTGCTCCTAACTGAGTCACTGCCAGTCTGTGTTTGACCGATTCATAGGCTCAGCAGGCATGTCTTTGTACTGTAGAGCTGCAGAAGACCAGGATGTGTCACTCAAAATAAGTCAAATCAATCAAAGTCACGCAGGGAGCTTTTCTTTCCCACGAATCCACCTTGACATACAGGACTGTGTATGAGTGAGATACAGTGGAAGGCACCCCTGGTTTAAATGCCTGTTACAATTAATCTCCAAGTGATTGAAAGCAAGTTTATCAAGTTTTTAAATGATAAAAAAGGAAGAGTGCAAAGTGGAACCCTTTTGGATGATTCTTTCTTACCTTTTGCGAATATGATTACTAAGGCACAGATCAAGGTGATTTACTCTTTAGGGCTTCAATGAGTCAGGTGAATATAATTGCAGGGTTGATAATACTATATATTCTGAAGTAACTCCAAATGTTCTCTAGCTCTAGCTGTTCACAGGACAACAATACAGCGTACGTTAAACAACAAGACCTACATGGCAGAGTTGCCAGAAAGAAGCCTTTCAAAAAATTAAGCGTCTGAAGTATGCAAAAGAAAACCTTGAGAAACCTGAAGCCTATTGGAAAAATGTGCTTTGGACTGACAAAACCAAAATGGAACTTTTTGGCCATAAAAAGTTGAAGCATTTGTAGAGAAGACCACCTTGCTAACTGTTAAGCATGGAGGTGGATCCATTATGTTTTGGGGTTGTGTAGCAGCTGGGGACACAGGCAATATTGTGCGGGTGGAAGGAAGAATGGATTCCACCAAATATCAAGACATTCTAGAGGCTAATGTTCGAAGGTCAGCCCAGAAATTGTATTCCAGCAAGACAATGACCCGAAGCATACTTCAAAATCAACCATGATGTACCTCCAGGAAATACAGATGAAGGTTTTGGAATGGCCATCACAGTCCCCAGACGTGAATATTATTGAAAATCTGTGGAAAGATGAAGCCGTGCATGCAAGAAGGCCGAAGAATATTTCTGAGCTAGAGGTGTTCTACCAGGAAGAATGGGGAAAAATTCCCAAAACAAGAATTGAAAGACTCTTGTTAGCTTAGCTGGCTATAGGAAGCGTTTGCAAGCTGTTATAGTTGCCCGAGGAGGAGTTACAAAGTACTAGCTGACAAGGATCCCTTTTCCTTGTTTTATTATTTTGAAACTGTAAAAAGTTAAAAAATAAAAATGAATCTTGCTTTAAAATGCGATGAAATGTGTCATGTTTAACCTTGTACCATTAAGAGATTAGGTTTGCTTCTTTTCACTTAGATATTAATTGTAAAAGGCATTTTACTAGGGTTGCCCACTTCACAAAGAACAGGTGTGAACTCAAACTTGAGGACACGCCTAGCAGAACCAAGGTGGCTACAAACAGGTCGTCAAAAAGGGAGAAAAGAAAATGTGACCGCCATTTTAATCAACCCAATCGTTTAACCCAGGATCAACTTTCTAGACACTGATACTTTTGTAAAACAAATCATATTGTCTCAAGTCAATATTATTGACCCTCCCCAGTCAAATGGAGCTGCATCAGAAATCAATGGTCAGATCTGGCTGGTCAGGAGGAAGTGGAGCCGACAGCTGTTGATTTGTACGTCCAGCCTGGGCTGAGTCCACTGCGTCAGCATCTCCCCAAATTCCACAGGGGATCAGAGACTAGACACTAGTGCGATGTGTTTAGTTGCAAAACGTCGTGCTAATGGTATTAATTTGGTTGGAATTAATGGAATTACGGCCTTGATTGAGGCTGAGGTCCGGGCGAGCACGGGTTGGGGTGGGTGGGAGAGGGGAGGTCGGCGGAGGTGGGGGGATGGGGAGGTGGGGGGGAGGTGGTGAGAGGCTGGGCCAATTTCACCGGGCTGTTTCTGCAATTAGAAGTCAATCAATCAACGCCAGCGTGTGGAAAGATGAGATAAGAAAGAGTGGAGGCTTGGTGCCTCGCTGTGGACGCATTCACACCGCTGTGTACATAAGCAACATGGACTTTTATAGACATTCATTGGGACGATAAACATTTTCTGTTTCCCCATCGGCTTATGCAAATGTAAATTACATTTGATTTGGTTTGCAGTGGTTCAAAATGTCCTTCATGGCGCAGGATATACAGTAGCATTAACTCCCAATAAATGGAGGGAGAGAGAGAGAGAGAGAGAAAGAAACAGAGAGAGAGACAGAGAGAGAGAAATAGAGAGAGAGACAGAGGGAGACAGAGAGAAACACAGAGAGAGAGAGAGAGAGAGAGAGAGAGAGAGAGAGAGAGAGAGAGAGAGAGAGAGAGAGAGAGAGAGAGAGAGAGAGAGAGATGGATAATCGCCAAACATCCACGAGTTTGTCATTCAAAGTGAAGGGCAATGACTGTGCATGGGCTCTCTGCCATGTCTGTCCGGCCCTGCCCTGTTCCCACGGCGATGCTCAGTCTAGTGTGAAGGACATCATCTCTTTGTGCTTATGTCACAGCTGAGCGTCTCGGGGTGCGTCATTGAGAAGGACGGCACGTTCCTCGCGATGTCACGCGAGCCCTCGGTCGCTGTGGTTTCCGAGGCAACGACAGTTGGGGTCACTCCCGCTGGCGGCTGCCGTCTGTGGCGCAGACTCCGCCAGGCTGATCCCATCGTGACAGATCGGTCAAGATGACAGGAGGGAGGTTTACCTGAGCACTTCACCTCGGCTACGGGGCATAGCGCTCCACTCGATGCCTCGTATATCCACTCAAGGCCTTGTTTATACAGCATAGTCATCCATTCAAGGCCTTGTCTATAGGGTACAGTCATCCACTCAAGGCCTTGTCTATAGGGCATAGCACTCCACTCGATGCCCTGTTTATAGGGCATAGCACTCCACTCAAGGCCTTGTTTATAGGGCATAGCACTCCACTCAAGGCCTTGTTTATAGGGCATAGCACTCCACTCAAGGCCTTGTCTATAGGGCATAGCACTCCACTCAAGGCCTTGTCTATAGGGCATAGCCCACCAATCACCAATCACCTTGTCTATAGCCCAAAGCTCAGCAATCATATTGTCTAGAGGGCATAGCTCACCAATCACCTTGTCTTTAGCCCATAGCCCACCAATCAAAGCCTTGTCGATAGCCCATATTCCACCAATCACCTTGTCTAGAGGGCATACAGCACCAATCGAAGCCTGTTCTCTATGGAAAATCTGCATCTCAATTCAGGCTTTGTTATAAACACTGCAACAGATGTTGAGGTCCAGCCAGAGCACATCCTATTCTGACAGCGCAGCCGGAGCTCACCAGGGGAGATGAACCTCACACACACACACACACACACACACACACACACACACACACACACTCCCGGTCCTCTTGGCTGATGCCTGGGCCGTACGGTCAGTTTAGACACCTGTCTCCCCCGCCACCCCCCCTCCTTGGGAGATGCAGACAGATATTCATGCTCCCTCACTACATCATGTAGACAAGGTCATTACAGAAGGAATCAATTGGGCACACCGGCAGACAGTCACAAAGGGTTTAGGAGCCGCTTGTTTAAGGACACAGGCAAACACATTTTACAATCACTCCCTGGCTCGGCCTCGCACGCTCAGGGGCGTAGAGGACCCCCCCCCCCCCTTCCCCGACGGCTGCTCAATACCTGACCTCTAACACCGCCATTTGCATATCTACCTCGTTTCAGCTGGAAATGTATTTTTAATGCATCGGGCAGATAGGAGATCATAATGTTCACATTTGACCATTACATTTTCTTCATAAAAAAACTGGATAATGTTCGTGTCACCAAAGAGTCAGAAGGTATGTTGGAGAGACAGATTGATAAACAGTTAGGGGGGGAACCCCCCGTCACCAGTCGACGACAAAACTGTGTTTGTTTACGCGATTCCCCAGAGGTGGGCCTTATGTAGTGGGCACCTGGTAACCCGTTTAAATCCTCTCTTGGGCTGTGTGCCCGTGGCCTGCGTGAAGTGCGGCTCTTAGGGGGGGCTAAAAGCAGGGTCCTCTCGAGGCTTTGTTCCCTCAATCTCGTTACAGGCTCTAAACCAATGAAGCGGAAAACAATGGGAACCGTTGGATGACTGCGGCGGAGGGCTGGTTCTGGACCTGACATTCCGCCTGAATGAACTCATTTCAGGGATGATTTGCCTCGACGGATATGAGCTACTTGGATTAGTATCGAGTCTCTTTGTTCTTGATTGGGCAGGGGTCAAAACAACCCGCTCACAGCTTAACGGTTGTTCACATTACTTTTGACCCCCCAAATTTGAATTTTAACGCCGCCGGTGTTGCTGCTCATATTTGTGTAGGAGTAGTCTTTTCAAGATAGGGCTTGACATCTAAGGAATTAGGGAAAAAGATAACGCCTCCTTAGGGGAACGTCCCGAGGTAACTCCATATAAAGTCGACGAATGGCCTTTCTTCATCCCACAGTCGCTGTGCATAAATAAATGGGTCAAACTGTAATAGAAATGCTGTGAAGGCGCTTATCTTTGCCTTGGTGGTCCAAGTCACTGATCTTGTCATTTTTATTTCTGGCTTATTATGGACACTAACACAATTTGTTAAAATTAATTACCCTCTTGATTCTCCATGTGTCTGTACACATTTTAATGGTGTCTCGTGATATGCCAGTTTGTTCTCTCTGGAGGCTTGACAAAAGGCTCTGTTGCTATTTTTCCTCACATCACAATGCTTTAATTGATTTCCCGACTGTGTGAAAAAACTATAATAAACAGTTCATTACATTAGTTCTTTTCCCCCCCTTTGCCTCATTGTCTCTCTGGTTTTCATCCTGCTCTCTGTGATAACATTTGCATATTTAAATTGGATCAGCTTGGCTGGGCTGGCCCCTCCTGCTGCATTGGTAGGTTACATCCCTCGTCCCCCCGCCCACTGCCCCACCCCCCCTCCAGCTGTTCCTGCTAAACGCCAAAGTGCTGCTGGAAATGGAGCTCGCGACTATTCTGGGCAGCGGCATCACGTGCCCAACAAGACAAAAACAAAACAAATCTGAGGGCATGGCATGGCATCACACGCTCTCCTCTTTTTGAAGCTTGCTCTTACCCAGGGCGCTTTCCTTCTTCTTTTTTCTTCTTCTTCTTCTTCTTCTTCTTCTTCACTTTCAGTCCAAACATAATGTTTTACCACTTGTTTTGACAAGGCCTTTGGGTGTTTTACAGTAAGACTTTCTACCACACATCACGGCATATGCCCTCATTCTTATTTACACTCCATTTAACTAAGACTTAAAACATTAAGAGGTTTAATGTTTTGCACAATTAAAAGTGATTACACAAAATCATCTCTTTCTATCCAAGAATATTTTCTTCCTGGTATCTCTCTCATAACTGCATCGACTGCACAAAGAGGCTGTATAAAAATGAACATGAAGCAGTAATGGAAAGCATAAGAAATAGCCACGTAGCATACAAAAGAGGCTCTATCCACAAAGTCCTGCAGGGAAGCTTAAGTGTTCTCAGACCAAAACCAATTACAGCCAGGAAAGGCATACATGTCTATCGTATGGCAAAGCTGCATCCTTCATCAGCATTCCATGTCGTTTCCATCCCGGTGTATCAGCACACATGTTTCCACTATGTCACTCTAACAGGACTTACAAAGACTTATAATCTATCATTCTGTGTTAGGAGGACGCTGTATTAATGACTCCTGGTCGCACGAGTCCCGCCGAGCTTCCTAGCGAGTGGTGCAACGGTCTTTGTTGCATGGTTTTGTACCACGATATGTTCAGGCTTTTGTGCGGCTAATTGGCGAGCTTAAATAGCTGGTGGGGTAACTTAATGAGACAATGAGAATGAATGAGTTGGACTGAATTAGCGTTAGCGATGCTATATGCTTTCTCACTCACTTTCTCTCTCTCTCTCTCTTTCTTTCGCCTCTCTCGCTAAACAGAAATGATCACAGGATAGTGCTGCTGCTCTCTGAAAGCTTGGTACCGGTCGTCATCATTACGCTTTGGCTCTCCTTGGATCTCTTCTCATTATACAGTGCTATCTTTCAAATGCAGAACCTCTCTCCCTCCTCTCTCCTTCCCTCCCGCCCCCCATGGCTCTGTTTCCTATGTCCCCCTCTCTTCTTGCCCTCTACATCCTCCCTACCTATATATCTCTCACTCTCTCCTCTATCTCCCTCATTTCCCCCCCCCCTATCTCACTCCCTCTCCTCTCTCCCCTCCCTCTCTCCCTCCCTCCTCTTCGTCTGTCTCTCTCTCTCCTGCTAATAATATTATATATTATATTCTCTCATATGCTGGTGTTATTGGTGTGCAAACTCTGGTGGTGTCCCAGTCTCTCTCTCTCTCTCTCTCTCTCTCTCTCTCTCTCTCTCTCTCTCTCTCTCTCTCTCTCTCTCTCTTCTCTCAGTGTCTGTGTCTGTTTGAAGTCTCTCTCTCAGTCTACCGGTCTCTCTCTCAGTCTCTCTCTCTCTCATTCTCTCTATCAGTCTCTCTCTCTCTCAGTCTCTCTCTCTCTCATTCTCTCTATCAGTCTCTCTCTCTCTCTCAGTGCCTCAGTCTTTCTCTCATTCTCTCCCAGTCTCTCTCTCTCTCAGTGCGTCAGTCTCTCTCAGTCTCTCTCTCTCATTCTCTCTATCAGTCTCTCTCTATCAGTCTCTCTCTCTCAGTGCCTCAGTCTTTCTCTCACTCTCTCTCAGTGTGTGGTGTTCTTCCCCAGGCAGGGCAGGGCAGTGAGTCTTAGTCTCTCTCTCTCTCATTCTTTCTCTCAGTGCCTCAGTCTCTGTCTCAGTGCCCAAGATGTGGTGTTCTTCCCTGGGCAGGGCAGGGCAGTGAGTCTCAGTCTCTCTCTGAGTGCCTGTGTCTTAAATGAGCGTGGCTGAGGCTGTAATCCAACCCAGCTGATTCTGTATAATCAGGGTCGTGTACAAGCCTTTTAAATCTCTAGTAAGCCCCATCCCTCTCTCCCCCACACGCCCCCACTCTGTCTCTCTCTCTCTTCTCTCTCTCTCTCTCTCTCTGTCTCTCTGTCTTTCTCCCTTTCCTCCCTCTCAACCCTCCACCTCTCCTCAGAGTGGCCCATGTGACCAGAGGGCCATGCCTGGCAGGTTAAGACCCACGCTGGCGTGACTGTGTCCACAAGGCTGAGGAGTGGTGACAAGGTGTTGGGAAGTGGGGCTGTGTAGTCATGAGTGAAGGAGGTGGAGGCACACACGGAGACAGTACTGGACAACACACAATAGAAGCCTATTAAGGTTCTTAGAACAGGAGTCGGTCACTTCACCTTTGTGTTTCGTATACAACTGGTACAAACCAAACCCAATGGTCAGGTCACTCTCATGTTCTTGTGGTTCCTACTGGACACAGAACAGCATAGCATAGTGTGTGTTCCTGTGACCAGAGCCACCTATCATAGGTGTGTGTGTGTGTGTGTGTGTGTGTGTGTGTGTGTGTGTGTTGAATGTGTGTGAATGTGTGCATGCTTATGTGTGTGTGTGTGTGTGTGTGTGTGTGTGTGTGTGTGCGTGCGTGCATTATCGTGGGCGTCCCCAACGCCAGAAAAGGTCATGATGTGGGCGAACCTCCAGACTTGGGATCAGTGGGGGGGAATAGCGGCTTGCTGGCGCTGGGGGGCAACGCTTGGCTAATTTGTTGTGCGACGCAGGCGTGCCTCCCCCCCCTTCCCACCACCCCTCCGGTCACACCAAGCAGGGGGTGAGATCTTCCTTTATTAACCTAATGGCTGTGAAATGACCGAATCGGACGTGAGGATGAAGCAGAGGGACAGGGTGGAGTGGGTGGGTGTGGAGGGGGTTGTGGTAATGGGCAGTGGGGGAGGGGCGCAAGTGTGTGTGTGTGTGTGTGTGTGTGTGTGCATTGAGGCCCCCTTGGCGGAATGGGGTGCGTATGAGGGGGTGGTTGGGGGCGGGGGGGGGGGGGGGGATGGTCCCACAAAAGCATATGCATCAAAGGGATTCTGGGAAATATCGATGCAAGGAACACATTTTCATATGAATGGTTTCTTCTGACACTGCGTTTCATACAGAGTGTGCTGAAGCTGCAAATCATCCGTTAGAGACCTCACATGTGTCGGTAATGGTATTAGATATGATTTCGGTTTCAGTGTGTGTTATGGATATGGATGGGATGTCTGACTTTGGATGGAATGAGTGACACTCCGGCTGCTATATTGTCAGATTGATTTACTATCCGTCCCTACAGGGGATCAAATTTATGGTCTGGTTTCATTGAGTGTCCTGGTCCTCTCCCATGAATAATAAGGACTGGCCGGTCCCCTAACTGAATGTTGAGTCGTCTTGGCTTGAATCTCCTGCAAGGTCATATGGAGCTGCCATCAATAATTCATTGGTATTTTTTACTACGCTAATTCAGAAGCTTTGTCTGCCTCTACTGTATTCCTGTATTTCTTTGCCATCTCCCTTCTCCCACTTACTCATTCATTCATTCTCTCTGACACACACACACACACACACACACACACATATACACACATGCACGCACGCACGTGCACACACACACACAGCTGGTGTGAATACCAGTCTCTCAGCCGATTCGGTACAAACTGCTCTTAGACACACACACACACACACACGCACGCACGCATGCACGCATGCACGCACGCACACACACACACACACACCCACACACACACACACACACACACACACACACACACACATGCACACACATACAGGCACACACACACACACACATGCACACACATACAGGCACACGCACACACGCACACACACACACACACACACACATCCCTCTCCGCCCCTTCTGTCCAGCTGCCTGTCTCAACCGATGGGAGAGTAGAGCAGCTTCAGTGAGTGCTTTGAAAAGGAGAGAGAGAGAAAGACAGAGAGAGAGAGAGAGAGAGAGAGAGCTGGAGTGAAAGAGAGAGGTACTGTAAAGTGAAAGAAAGGGAGGGCAATGAAGTGAGAGAGAGAGACAGAGAGAATGAGAGAGAGAGAGAGGGAGGACAAGTGAGTGAGTGGGAGAGCGAGCGAGTGAGCAAGAGAGAGAGAGAGGGAGGGAGAGAGAGAGGGAGGGAGGTGCTGCATCAGCCCCGGCACACGCAGGACGCAGTAACAGCAGCAGCCTCGTCGTAGGGATCTATTGTTCCCTGTTTTTTTTACTGCCAGACCTCGTTCTTCTTCACTGACCCAGCGACCGGAGACAGAGAGAGAGAGAGGAGGAGAGGAGAGAGCCCAGAAGCCAGCCATTCACCCCGGATTACCCTTCCTTCCTAGGAGGACCCCGGCGCCCGCGTGCAAGAGGGACAAAAGCAGAGCACACTTTTCCTTCCCCCCCCCCCCTCCCCCTCAACCCCCTGTCCCCCCCGCACGGGTCCAGCGCTCCGTGCGTCTCTGAGTGTGTATGGTCGCTGTCTCATCCACTCTCTCCTGTGGGGGTCACCTTTTGTTTTGTGCGTGGATCTTTACTCGCCGTGCGAGAGTCATGGGGCTGGCCGGCGGAGTGATGGGGACGCCGGGGGTCTCCAGAGGGGCATTCCCCCCTCTCTGGAGGGTAGCACTGCTGTTTTTCGGGATCTGGGATGTCGAGGGACAAACTGCAGAGGACACCAAACCTGTCTACATCTGGCAAACAGGTATGGCTGCTGCTGCTTCTGCTGGGCTCACTCCCACTAGAGATCACACCGCTTGGAATAGGAGCCGTGGCAATCACTACATGTGCTGTCTGTGCATTTACGCTCTTTTACACCTGACACTGTAGTAGCGATGTGAGCAGAGATGTGTATGAAATATTGATGTGAAGATGTTTTGTTGTTGTTAGGGGAGGAGATGTGTTTATTGTGAAACGCGGAGAGCTTTATTCTACGGGAAAAGTCTTTCTTTTGAGTGATATGCCCCCCCGTTGAACTATTACTGCACCTTGTGCTTTGGTTGTTGTTGTTGTTGCTGTTGTCCTTGTTTGGACTGTTTTTGAGATGTGTGTCGTCCGATAATCCTCGGTTGAGAATGGAGAGAAACTGAGGAAAAACGGTGCATGCTTTCAAGAATAGTGAAACACGCAGAAAAGAGACGAAAGTTCAGCCTCGTGTTGAAGATTTCCCACAAAAATATAGTAAAAAATTGTGAGGAAATTGTACCATGTGTGAGAGGTTGATGCACTGGGGCCATTTTGCCACTGTACAGTATGTGAACATATTTACTGCAGTCCCTGAGGTGAATCCCACTCTGCCCTAACTGGGAGTGGGGCTGCGCTCTCTCTCTCTCTCTCTCTCTCTCTCTCTCTCTCTCTCTCTCTCTCTCTCTCTCTCTTCCACTCACTACGCTATACACTGACAGGTGGAACTCATCCACCACCGCTACAAGCTGCTATCGAAGCCATTGATCACGGTTTGACATGTGCTATTGATGAGTAACAGAGTGCCATAATATAACACTCACGGTAACTGTGTGTGTTTCGTTTTCTGGATGAACATGTGTTTGAAGCAGCGTGTTGCAGAACATGGTGCTGTCGCTATGGCTCCCGATTATATTATGTTGATGAACAAGAAATGACATGGATATCTTTTTTGAAATTTTCATTACAGTTATTATAGGGGAAAATACACAGAAAAAAACGTTGAATTCACTGATTATTTTGTATTGGCTTTGCGTTATTTGGACTTGGTGTTAACGACACAGCTTCGAGGGTTGAACAGCTTCGAGGGCTTTAGTGTTGGAGCCGTGGAGGAACCGTGGGTTGGTGCAGCTGGTTTTGGGGTGGTGCCCCTCACAAGTGGGGGAGCACACCGTGAGATAACGCCACATGATCAGAGGGCCACATTACTCATGCATGGGCCTGTGAGATAGGGGGAGGACAGGGGAAGGGCAGGTGGAGAGGGCGAGTGTGTGTGTGTGTGTGTGTGGGGGGGGGGGGGGGGGGGGAGGGGGTTGGAGGATGGATGCTGCTGACCCACTGGGACCGGACAGTTGCTCTGATGCACCGGGAGATCAATGTTCTATTTCACCGCTGTCTTAGCCTGTGATGCCTCCTCTCTCTCTCTCTCTCTCTCTCTCTCTCTCTCTCTCTCTCTCTCTCTCTCTCTCTCTCTCTCTCTCTCTCTGGATCAATGTACTGGTTTCACTGGGACCCTGATCCTCAGCAGGAACCGATCGATGCTGCATTGCTTTCATTGCTGCACAGCACCACCCAGATGGGACCGGATCAATGCCTGGTCAGGCCTGGGATCCTTAACAGAGCCGTTGTCCTCTAGAAGTGTCAGGCAGCTCTGTCTTAGTAACGGGGCGCTGTGTGATACAGCAGCGGTTTGTTAAGGGCACACGTCAGCTCGTTTTTGCTTTCTGGCTTTTCTTAAAAGAGAATACACCAAGAAAAGACGAGGACGAGAGGTGCCTTAGTCATTCACTGAGCTTTTTGGGGAAAGTAACGCCAGATATGGAGCAATTCTCGATAAAATGTGATGAAAGGTTGTTTGACACACTCGATAAAACAAGTTGTTTGACTCTAAACCTCAAAATGATTAATAAGGGCCTTGAGACTTTGTGCTTGCTACCCCTCTCATACACTGTACAGTCCATGTCAGCAGTGATTAGTATGAGGATGAAAGACTTCATTAGACCTACTAGAATTTATTATTATTATAATACTATTATTCTAAAAAATCTTTGATCAATTTGATTGAAGATGGTGTTCAGTCTGGTTATTCATTCAAACTTTCAGACATTGCTCTCTCTCTCTCTCTCTCTCTCCCTCTCTCTCTCTCTCCCTCTCCTTCCCACACACACACACACACACACACACACACACACACACACACACACACACACACACACACACTCTCGCTCTCTCACTCTCTCTTGATAATTTCCACCACTGTTATAAACAAAGTGTTTCATATTCTCGCCCACAATGCTGCATGTTTATTTTTATGCCATGGCTTTATTGTTCACTCCCCCTCATCTATCAGGGGAATCCCATACCATTGTGTTTTTGTCCCCCCTCCTCCCCCGCTCTGCTCCCTCTCTCTCTCAGCTCTCTCTCTCTCTCACGCTCTCTCTCTCTCTCTCTCTCTCTCTCTCAGCTCTCTCTCTCTCAGCTCTCTCTCTCTCTTTCTCCTTCTTTCTCTCACTCTCTCTCTCTCAGCTCTCTCTCTCTCTCTCTCTCTCAGCTCTCGCTCTCTTTCTCTCTCTCTCTCTCTCTCTCTCTCTCTCTCTCTCTCTCAGCTCTCCTGCTTGTTAAAGGCATGGAGCAAAGAGTAGGGATGCTCCGATCTGGATTTTTGGGGCCGATACCGATCACCGATTTTTTTCCTCAAGATCAACCGATACCGATACCGATACCGATTTTTTTTTTAATACATAACTGTAGGCCTACTGACTGGATAGCCTACATATTTTTAGCTTTTTAGACAAAAGTTTTGATCCATTAGGCACCAAGCAAACGCAGACCCATTTTTATGGCATAGTAAAGGTCTGGCCTATCACCCAGTTAGGGCCTGAAGCCCAAGTCAGTGGATATGGCTGTATAAAAGACATCATAAACGTGGCCTTCATGGTTTACATACTGTTACGTCCTCCTATGTTTTCTGTTCAGTTATCTGTCTTCCCCAGGAAAAGGAAAAAAAAAAAAAAAAAAAAAACGGTTTTTGCGATCGGCCATTTTTGCCGATCACCGATCGAGTCATTTGGAGTGAAATCGGCCGATTTAAATCGGTGGCCGATAAATCGGAGCATCCCTAGCAAAGAGTAGGAGATTAGGGATAGAGAAAGGAGGAACAGATTGGCAGGCTCAAGTTAACCTAGATAGAAGCATGTTTATGTGTACACACACTGTCACTTAACAACACAATGCTCATTTCGCCTCGCCAGAGCAGATGTGTTAGATTGTTGAAATGCACGGGACCTGCACTGGATGTTTAATGCTGCCCTCTCCATGTGTTGGAACAGT
The DNA here is from genome assembly GCF_963989245.1 of Nansenia antarctica. Classification (NCBI taxonomy): domain Eukaryota; kingdom Metazoa; phylum Chordata; class Actinopteri; order Argentiniformes; family Microstomatidae; genus Nansenia; species Nansenia antarctica. The sequence goes on along the minus strand of NC_137688.1, from coordinate 49,042,459 downwards.
CCCGCGCTGTGTTATTGAAGAGATCTTGCATTGATATGGCATTTTGATGAGATCCCATGAGCCTCTTGGTTGCCTTGTCCTGCCCCTCATGTAAAAAAAAAAAAAACACAATAACCCAGCTTTTTTCTCCACCTCAGCACCTCTGTGTAGCTGGCTGGGGGAGGCAGGATGGTGAGGGGGGGGGGGCTGTCTATGGGAGTTCATATGGGGCAAACTAGGTTTTTGAAAGAGAAGGGTGGGGGTTGGCGGTGGGGGGGGTGGTGGTAAATTGTCATCAGTGACAAATAGATGTAGCTAGCCTGCCTCTCTGCTGCAGAGACATAGCTGGCCATGCGTTGGGTGGGAAGGTTTAGTATTCCTGTATTTCCCACAGGAGGAAGATATTCATGTGGTGATGAAAGGGAGAGGGAGGCTGTAGTGAGCGCCGTATTCCCGGCACACAGCGTGGGGTGGCAACAAGGGATATACAAAAATCTCAGTGAGTGTCAGGATGGCACAAAGAGATGTTAGCATTTATCCTATCCAGTTACTCCATCCACTCTACCAAGGCGTTGTGTATGGAGACAGTAGACTTGCATTATGAAACAAATACTCTCTCTGCAAATAGGCTCTGCAAATACATACACAGCAAATACCCTCTCTCTCTCTGCAAATAGTTTCTGTTTATAGTTTCTCTGCATAGACCCTAGTCTCTTGGCAAGCGTCTTACATCCATTATGCTGCTCTGACAGTATGTCTGTGGGGTTTTGTTGTACAGTATTGTGTTGTCTCCCAGTGTGTGTTTCAAGACATTGCCTTTGGGGTGTGTGTTCCGTCTCAAAGCATGTTGTCATATCCCACGGTGCACCTGCCGCTGTTTTTAAGAAGCACGACTGACTTCCCTCTTCCAGTTTTAGCGTACCACCGGCAGTCTTGAGTCACACTCCACACAACTGCGTGGTAACGATCACTTCCTGCCCCCACGGCTGCCCCCCCCCCCCCCCCCCCGGGAACGAACGAATGCCTTCCCATAATACTCCGCAACAGCTTCCTGACGTCCCTGATGTTAATTGGCAGGGTCGTTCCCTGTCTGCTCCTCTACTGAGCGTAAGAAAGGCTCTCTTAGAGGGTGAGGGGGGTGGGGGTGGGGGTGGGGGGGTGGTGGGGGGCTATTGAAGCCTATACAACAACCCCCGCCTGCTGCCACACCCACACTGCCACCACCACTCCAGCCTGAGAGATGGGACGCCTGGTCATTGTATTGATTGTGTGTGTGTTTGCGGCAGGGCTAAGGGCTCCCGTCACAGATGCTGTGGTGTCCACACACAGGACACAAAGGGAGACGCTGTACCTTGCGTCGAATGGTAGTCCTTTGTTCCTCGTCCGTCCGTCCTCTACCCCCCCCCCCCACCAAACCTATTGACCCCCACCCCCTCTGAGGCCTGACCCTCGACCCCTGCACTCGGAGGGGGGTCTTGCAAGGGCATCGCAGGACACACACACACACACACACACACGGATGCAGGGGGGCTGGGGATGTGCTGTGGTTTTCGAAACAGGCCAAGTGTCAAGTAGGTAATTCAAGCATTTCCACTCTGCTCGTTGTGTGTGTGTTGTGTGTGTGTGTGTGTGTGTGTGTGTGTGTCCGGCGTGGCGCACGCAAAGCCTATTTAAAAGAGGCCCCACTTTGCTCTGTTTGTGTGCCATTGAAGTTAAGCACGGGGCTCTCGAAGAAAAACATACGGACGCTCGCAAATGATTAAAAGCCATTTGCTGTTGTGAATTAGCACTCAGCCATTAGATTGCATTGTCGCGGCAGGGCTGGAGGAGCGTTATCAAGGCGTAATAGCCGAGGACGGAACGGTTTCTGTTTTCCCCAGGATTCATCAAGTGCCAAATTGCAGCTATTATTTTTTTCGGGGGGGGGTTGGAGGAACAGCGTCCAGCTGTTCAGCGGTTCTGCCTGGCGGGCCGCCCCAGGTGGAGGAGACGGCTGGCGCTTGCACGCACACCCAAACACACACACACACACACACATACAAACACACACAAACACACAAATACGCACACACGCACTCACACAAACATGCACACACACAAACACGCACACACAAACATGCACGCACACAAACACGCACACACAAGCGCATACACACACACGCGCACACACACGCACGCACACACACACACACACACACACACACTCACACTCACACTCACACTCACACTCACACTCACACTCACACTCACACTCACACACACACACACACCAGGGGAGCTTGTACAAAGTCCTTCCAACTCAACTCGTATTGTCTTTGTGTGTCTCTCTCTCTCTGTGTTTCTTTCTTCCTCTCA
>NC_137688.1:48997625-49037625 GCF_963989245.1 Nansenia antarctica | reverse complement strand
GTTCTGTCTGTCTGTCTGTCTGTCTGTCTATCTATCTATCTATCTATCTGTCTATCTGTTTATCTATCTATCTATCTGTCTGTCCGTCCGTCCGTCCGTCTGTCCGTCTATCTATCTGTCTATTTAAATGTCACCATCCCATCACTCTCGTACAAATCAGCTAATTGAGATCGGAGGCTGTCTGTCATCCGGATAGCAAAGTGCATCCTGTTTTAAAAGAGTGGATGCACAGCTACTGATTGTAAGTGGATGTGATTAATAGTTCTGTGTAAAGTAAAGAACCTTGCGTTGTGGACCCCTCCCATCCTTGATCATCAGATGACTGGCGTCAAGTCTATTTGATTGAACTGCATTTTGTGTCAATTAAAACAAAGAAATGACAAAATATTTGTTTACACAAGATGTGTCCACTATATTCTTTCACATTGTGATTTAGTAGTACATTTTAAGCACACACGTTTCCACATCTGTCTATCCATAACATCAGACGTGGACAAGGTGTGGCTCCAATCCGACCCTGGCTAAGCAGGAGGGGAATGTGGACGTCAAGTGGAAAAAGCAGAGATTTGATTTAAGCTCTGGTGTCTGGTCCTGCATGAGCTGGCAGTTGAGTAGGCCTATCTGGATCAGTGTCAGAGATCTCTCAGGGTGGGTTTGTGTGTGTGTATTAGTATGTGTGTGTGTGTGTGTGTGTGTGTGTGTGTGTGTGTGTGTGTGTGTGTGTGTGTGTGTGTCCCATTTGGCCTACACTCACCCTGATCTTGTTTGAGGTTAGTGAGCCTGAGATTAGTGCCCTGGGTCTTTCTATCTCATTGTTGTGCTGAACAGGATTGGGTTCCTAGTCCAGGGATCATTTGACTTGATTCTTTTCTTCCTGAGAAGTCTGCTCTAGATTAAAGGGTCACTCAGGCACATCACTGCCAGGTTCCTAGTTAAGCCTGCGCCATTGAGGAGGAAGTAAGTCGTTTATGCAACCGGCCCCTTGTTAGTTGTCTAATGAAGGCATGACCATGACATGACGCCATCCCTTGCTTCCCTTTGCACTACTGTTTCTACTGTAGTATGACTGGTCCCACTGTAGTATGACTACCATCACTTTATCACTTTATTACCTTATTACCCTATTACTTTATTATGACTTACTTTACTTATTTTTTACTTTATTCTATTATTGTTGATTTTGTATCCTGATGCAATGCCAATGCCGAAGAAGCCTAAGAATTTTAGAATTGTAGAAATGTAGAATTTTTGTACATTGGATGTAATAAAAGCGATTCTGATTCTGATTCTGATTCTGAGCCCTATTATGGCACACTGAGTACAGTCTACTGTAGTGGTCACCAACCCGTCGATCGCGATCGACTGGTAGATCTTTGAGACTTTCCCTGTAGATCTTTGATTGATAAATAAAACATTTAAAAAAAATAAATTAAAAAAAATCATAAATACACAAAGATACCTCTCTCTCTCTCTCTCTCTCTAGCAAACTGTTGTGTCGCAAATGCTGCATGAAAGTGACCAATCAGATAAGAGAATAGTACTGCTATGTGACTCGCAAAAAAAACATTTGTCAAAATGGTTTTCCAGGATTCTACAACAAAGGAGGATTTCTTCACTCTTTTGCACTTAAAGGAGAAAACGAGGGGTGTGGATATTTACAATGAGTTCAAAAAATATGTCGGTGAAAATGACATACCCATTCATAAACTAGTGGCGATTACTACTGACGGGGCCCCAGCAATGCGCGGTGCGCGCAATGGATTTATTGGACTGTGTCGTAATGACCCTGATTTTCCCTCCTTCGTCAATTATCACTGTGTGATCCATCAGCAGGCCTTGGCTGGTAAGGTGTTGGACTTTTCCCATGTAATGACACTGGTGGTGAAACTAGTCAACTCGATTCGAGCGAAAGCGCTTCAGCACCGCTTATTCAAAGCGTTATTGGACGAGCTCGACGCTGCTTACGGAGACCTGCTTCTCCATGCTGATGTGCGGTGGTTGAGTCGCGGCAAAGTGCTGCAGCGATTTGTCGACTTGCTGCCCGAGATCAAGACGTTCCTGTCGACAAGGCAAGTGGTAGTAAATATTTTCATAGGCAAAGGACTTAAATTGGTGTGGAAAGTCAGATCTTTACCTTTTCTTTTTACTGTTTCCCCCTGCTTTTATATTCATTCTATGCATGTATATGTTTTTATATATGTTTTTATTCACTTTATGTTCTTATTCCTGTTGTAAAGCACTTTGAGCTGCATTTCTTGTATGAAAGGTGCTATATAAATAAAGCTTTATTTACTTAGGCCTACTTACTTACAAGGAACGAGGAGCACAAGGAACTGGCAGACGATGCGTGGCTACTGGACCTGGGGTTCCTGACAGACATAACCGCAAAACTGAACGCACTCAACTACGAGCTGCAGGGAAAAGACCGACACCTTCCCCACATGATAAGCGCAGTAAATGGGTTCAAGGCCAAGCTCGGTGTTTGGACCACACACACCTAAAGAATGGGAGGCTGACACACTTTCCCAACCTGGAGAAAATGGCACAGGCCTTGCAAGACAATGATGCTTTTCACCCTGAGCAGTACTGTGCTCCCCTGGACAAACTGGCAACAGAGTTCAATCGGCGTTTTGGTGAGTTAGATGTCATGGGAGATATTGCTGCATTTGTCTCAAACCCATTTGTGCCCATTGATATAGAGCAGGTAGCAGCCAAATTCCAGCAAGTATTTACTTTGCCAAGTGGAGTTGACATGGAGATGGTTGATTTACAAAATGACATAGAGCTGAAAGCCAGGTCAAGGGACAGTGACTTTTGGGGACTTGTCAGCAGAGAGAAGTTTCCTCTTCTCACTGCATGTGCACTAAGAGTGAGTGCCTACTTTGGATCCACATATCTCTGTGAAATGTCATTTTCACAGATGAAAATAATCAAATCAAAGTACAGGAGCCGCCTTACTGACAGACACCTCACAGACTGTCTCAGACTGGCAGTCAGTAGCTATGAGCCAAACTACAAAGCACTTGTAGACAGTATCCAGTCACAACCATCACACTGACTTGAGTGAGTAACATGACTGTTTCGATGTGAAAAGTAATGCTGCATAAGATGACTGCACTTAGCACTGACGGAGACACAAGTACACATTACAGTTCTACTTTATAAAATACTATACTTGTAAATATGTTTGTCAATGTTAATAATATGAGAAAGTACACATTAGTTGTACTTTTGTTTTGATGGGAAAAGTGATGCTGCATAAGATGACTGCACTTAGCACTGACTGAGAAAGTACACATTACAGTTCTACTTTATAAAATGCTAATTGTAAATATGTTTGTCAATGTTAATAAGTAAGAATAATAATTAAGTCAGTCAAATGTCAAAATGTCAAGAATGTCAGCTAACGTTACTATGAACAAAATTATTTTATCATACATTCCTCCATTCCATCATTCCATGCCTTTATGTTTTTGTGTTGTAATGAAATGACATAATCAAACTTTGAATTGAATTTCAGTTATGTACAATTCTTAAAGCAAGACAGCTGCCTGATATGCTTGATACAGTCTTTTTTTTGTTGTTGCATCAATTTTAATGTTGGACCAATGCATTGCATCTAATTAAAATACAGGCAAATAAACGTCATTAAGTTTAAAGTACTATCTTGGCTGTCTTTTTCTCTCAACGCTTCAATAGGTAGATCTTGCCTTCACCAAGGCCGAGGTCAGGGATCTTGGGCTTAAAAAGGTTGGTGACCACTGGTCTACTGCATTCTGCTTGGAGGGGCTCAATTCTGGCTCTGTGTTGGCTAATCTAGGCAGAGTGAAGAGCACTGCAACATACAGCAGATTAGAAAGACGGACGGTAGGAAGAGAGGAAGAGATGGGGCTGTTCAGGCACTTACTGTACCGGAGGGGAGGTGTGTTGGAGGAGAGAGGATAAGAACAGCCGGCAGCAGCGCTTGCATTTATCCAGCGTGGGAAGCTTTCACCTCTTCAACGTGATGTGTACGAGACACACACACACACACACACATTTTCTTAAATCCACAAAACCAATACGTGTAGTTAGACTTTGTGGCTTGGGGGTGCAAGAACAACAAGAGCGTTTTTCTTTGCACATTGCCAGCAAACCACCTCAGCTATAAACAAAGCACTTGAAAACGTTAACGGTAAATGAGCGGGCGCCTCAAACTACTGATGTAGCAGCAACAACCCTTCTGACTCACTTTACACCCACAACAGGCACGTCAAATGCAGAATCAAAAGATTTATTCACCTCTGAAACCTTGAGGCTCATCCAGGCCACTTTGATACAGTTTGCAGCAGCCGGGTGCCTCCCACCACATCTCTCTGCAGGTGCTTTGCCTATTCAGGGCCTGCCAGCACCACCTTCCCACTGGCCTGGTGGGGGCCAATGAATCCTCTCAGCCAATGGCCCACCGAGCCAGCAAATAATTGAAGGAATGTTGAATCAGATACCCTAATCTCTGGGTTGTAGGCTTGATTATCAGACGTGCGCCACACAGTTTGTCTGAAATATCAAGTGCAATGGCGGGAATGTCGGGGGAGTGCGCAACAATTCCAAAAGCTGCTGTTTGTCAGTGAAAGAGGAGTGCAGGTAAATGACACAGATGGTAACAGTAGGAAGGTATGTTAAAGGTGTTAGTTATCCGCTTCTTTGACTTGCTGGGATATTGTCAACCAAGCTCAGTTTTTATATCATACCTAATGTTTGATGTAGAAATATCTACAGTACATCTTATTTTCTTGATTATTGACATTCTTTTTGCGAATCCTTTTATCCATACCAAAGCGATCAAATTCATTCTGCGTTGAATATCTTTTATTCAGGATTAAATTGAGTTCACAATCCATCTGCTAGGGGCCACAATGTGCCACCCTTAACTCCACCCACAACAAGACCAAACCAAGATTTTAAAGATACTGTATGTAAGTAATGGCATAGTATTTGTGTACTGTGTGTGTGATCCAAAGTGGGTCACAAGCTAGAAATCTAGAAATGACTCACTGGTCCAGCGTAACATTTCCTAAACAGACTCCAGGATGCACTCCTCACCCACCCATTTGTTACTATTAGCGAACTGTATTTTCCATCCCTGCCATTTCGGTTCATTGTCACCCGATTCCCCTACAGGTGTATAAACATTAGCGAGGAGAGAGATCCTTCAAACCGGATAGAAGGAGATTTAGCAAGAAGATAAACTTTGGGGAGAAGGGGAGGATTTCATCCAAGTCGTTTTTCACAGCTTGGTCTGCGGGGCCTACAGTTAAGTGAGTTAGAGGAGCTGGTCGATTCATCACAGTCAAGGCAGCCACTGAACCATAGTCCCCACAGGAACAGCCTCCAAATCATCCCCCCCAACTCCCTCCGCCGCCCTCCTTCCCACAATGCACCATTACCCACCAACCACCACCTCTGCCTCATCAGGTTTATACAGCATAGAAGGAAAGGCCACAATGGTGGATCTCTTAGTCTCTCTATCTGATGGAAATAACAGACATACATATCATTCCTGTGTACGTGGTTCACTGATTACATGTTGTTTTGATGATTCAATGTCATGAAATGGACTGCCTGTTTTCTGTCTTGTGAGTTCTAGCTATCATTTAGAGATGGCAGGAAAGCTCTAAACACACTGCATGGTATCCATGGTATCCTATTGGCTGTGCTGTTTACTACAATCAGAGTCTATTTATAGTTTTTAATGCAAAGGAGTTGGCACAGCCGGTCGGAAAAGACGATGCACATAAGAACAAGCAACCATTATACTGGGATGTAGGAGAGGCTTCTTGGAATGTAACATCCAATGTTAGCACATTCTCCCATTGCTCCGTTCAATTCAAGCCTGATTGGCTAATCCAAAATTCTCCAGACGACTAAAGGAGGTGTGAGAACAACGCATATACGTGTACAGTACATATGCACGCACACGTGCGCACACACACACACACACACACACACACACACACACACACCACACACACATACACACCCACATACACACGAACACACACAGACACACAGAGACACACACACACACAGACACACAGACACAGTCACACAGACACCCAGAGACACACGCACACACACACACGCAGACTTCCCTCTCTTTTCGCTCTGCGAAAGATGGACTTATCCCCTGTGGAGGAGAGGAAGCGAGGGAGCAAGAGCCACATAGGAAGAGAGTGGGAGGGAGAGAAGGGAGGGAGAGAGCGCCTGTATTAATCTAAATGCCCTGGCTTACTCTAAGACCCAGCCATCACTGATATAGGGATGTGGGATGGATTATAGATTAGAGTTGATTCAAAAACTTTATTTAGAATGCTGTGAGAGGATCGGAAGGTTATACTAGGCACCGTATTTGAATGCGTGAATGCGCATTTTAGAAGTGTAGGTTCTATACTTTTCTTAAAAGCTTTTCTTCAAAAAAAGCTTGGTCGTTAAAAAGGGATATTATTTGAATTGATGCTCTTTCAAAAGCATTGGAGCTTGATAAAGAGCATAACAAAATGGATATTTTATTGAAAATGATACTGTTATCCCCGTCTCCTCTTCTGGCCCTGGTTGAAGTGGTTGTGTAAAGGGCTTCATGGGCTAAGGGGACGCCCCTGCCCTGGTTACAACATGTCACAATAAACCTGAACGGACGTAGCCTCGGTTCCGCTGCAGCTCTCCCCCACAAGCGTTATCGTAATACCAGCGCTCGCACTCGGGAGTGATGTACGTAATTCAACGTGGCACCCTTTCACGACAAGTACGCCACGCCTTAGCCTTATCCCTCCATTGTTAGCTAACATGCCAATCGTAGCTTCTCATCGACATCACCCATCACACCCTCCTTGTCTTCATCGTCCTCATCTCCCATCGTCGGCCTCCTTTCTGGGTCATTTCCCGCCCTTCTTCCCGCCTCGTGGCTAAACCCCTCTGCTTGTACCGTCTCCGCCTGCCTGCTTGTCTCAATGTAACACTGGCCTCCACCACCACTTCTCAGACACCATGGGGATTGCTGGGTTATTGCAGTAAAAAAAAACATTCAGAAATATTAATTTCTCTAGGGTCAGTATGGCATTTCTGTGTGTCAGTGTGTGTCAGTGTTTCAGCTTGCGTGTGTGCGTGTGGTGTGTGTCAATGTGTGTGTGTGTGTGTGTGTATGTGTGTGTGTGTGTGTGTGTGTGCGTGTGTGTGGTGTGTGTGCATGTGCGTGTGTGTGTGTGGTGTGTGTGCATGTGTGTGTGTGTGTGTCTGTGTGTGTGTCCTCATGTCTGGAGTATGCAGACAGTCCCTTGTGACTCGGATATGCACCACTGACCTGCGCAATAAAGCGGTCTGAATGCGTGTCACGCACAGGAGAGGGGTCAACACACCTCCACCTCCACCGCTCTGGGACGGTGATTCAGCCTCCCCCGCCCCGCTCCACCTCAGCCTCACCTCGCTAGAATTATACTGCCCGGCTCATCGTTTACCACCAATAATAATGTTAATTGAATGTCACAGAGGGAAAATACTCCTGCTCTCAAAATAATAGCTGTAATTTGTGTTCTAGTTGAAGGGCTAATGGGAGGAAAACTTGACAGTTAGAATTGGTAACTGTTACTCTCTCTGTCTCTCTCTGTGTGGGTGCCAAGCATAGGGCGATGGGCTGCCACCACCTAGTCTCAACGTGTAGCTAATAAGTGGCCGCTGGTTGGTCCCACAGCAGTGTATTCTAGAAGAACAACATTTTCTTGCAAAGATCCAATGACTATTTTGCTGTCATGGTTATGTGAAGCTGTGAGTAATAGAATGATGTCTAATCAAATAAGTGTTTATTTTCCTTCCTGTTTTGTTAATACTGTATCATTTTGAACAGGCCTTTGGCTGCTGAAGGTGAGTGCTGAAACACTTGGGTCTACCCAGCACGTTGTATCCCTACTCCAGATCAGTGGAGGCTGGTGGTGGGAGACTTCGGAGGACGGGCTCATTGTAATGCATGGAATGGAATGAGGAATGGTGTCAAGCCCCAGCCCCAGCCCCAGCCCCAGCCCCAGCCCCAGCCCCAGCCCCAGCCCCAGCTCATCCATAACCAGTCTTTCATCCCTCCATCCCTCCATCCCCAATCAGACAGCTCTCCTGTCCCAGCTGTGCCACACGACACCAAGCCCTAGCTCTCCCCAAGACCTCAATGTCACATAAAGATATGAGCGGGGGCAGGGGGTGGTGGGGTGGAGGGGGGCGGGGGTGTTACGTTTCTACCACAGCTGTCACTCATACGCATACACCACTCTGCACTACTTGACAGACGTATCCGTGGCAACTGTGATGACTGTATTAAATAAAGCCGTGGCTCTGGTGCTTTTCCAAACTGCTCGTCTTCCCAAACACATGCATGCACGCACGCACACACACACACACACACACACACACACACACACACACACACAGACAGACATCTGCTGGTCGTGCATAGTTTAATTTGGTAATTAACCTAAACAGATGCAAGAAGGCAAATCAGGGAGGTACAGCATGCACATAACATGCTACAAAGATACACATAGACATACAAGTTACTTGTTAGAAGTTACCAATACATTTGGAGATTAAAAACACTGCACAAAACCTGTATGTATCAAGAACATGTTCTTTGATCAGAGTCTGACAGGCAAGGTCACTAACTAGCTTCTCTAACTTTAGTATCTTTTGAAGCGTGTTCCGGGGAAAGGAAGGGCATTAGGCGAAAATAATCTGTTCCCTGTCTCAGTTCTAGCCTTGGGAACAGATAATGAGAGCAGTGACTGTGAGTGGAGACTGTGTTGAGTGACTGATTGGGTCAGAGAGGGTTGGTGGTAATGGAAGCAAAGCAGGTGCGGGTACTAGGCCAGGAAGAACAAACAGGAGTGAAACATCGTACTGTCAGATCTTACAATGATGACAGCTGTGCGTGTGTGTGTGTGTGTCTGTGTCTGAGCGTGTGTGTGTGTGTATGTGTCTGTGTGTGTGTGTGTGCGTGTGTGTGTACGTGTGTACGTGTGGGTGTATTTACCACCTTGATATTCCCTCTTTGCTTGTTTGCAAGGTGTTTGCGGGTGTGCCAGGATAATCTTTATGTTTGTTGCAGATCATTACTCTCAATTTGTTCAATTTGGTTGCACCTTTACACCCACGTGTTCATCTGACAGGCTTCTTGTGGGTTTAGAAAGCTTTGGTAGCCAGTCTCTATCTCTCTCTCTCTCTCTCTCTCTCTCTCTCTCTCTCTCTCTCCCTCCCTCTCTCTCCCTCTCTCTCTCTCTCTCTCTCTCTCTCTCTCTCTCTCTCTCTCTCTCTCTCTCTCTCTCTCTCTCTCAGATTTTCTGATTGTACCATAAAACACTGTGCCAGTTCACCAGCTTAGCAGTTTAGTAGCATATTATCTGGGGCAAGTAGCTTTAGTATGGACCCACAGCTGGACCTGTGCATTAACCTACAGGTATTATCACACTGGGGTGACTGGGCAATAGGCCACAGCTTATTTCATCTGGCAGGCAACCGTGTGGGCACAACACAGATTATCTTCACTACCTACCGGCCTGCTGGCTCTACTGGAGACATACGCCAGATAAGGAAATGGCAGAGCTGCAGGGATAGGTTAGAAAACATATATATTGTACTGTAGCTGTTCTTAGATATTTGATGGTATCTGTTGTGTGTTTGAGGAAAGGTGAAGGAGAAAAAGAGGAAGAAAGGGGAGGGAAGTAGAGGTGAGGCGGGGAGGGGAGAGAGGAGACTACCCCAGCGCATGTGAGCACACACACACACACACACACACGCACACACACACACGCAGGCACACACACATACACACACACGCAGGCACACACACACACACACACACACACACATGCAGAGACGCACACACACACACACACACACACACATGCAGAGACGCGCGCACACACACACACACACACACACACACACACACACATGCAGAGATGCACTCACACGCACACACACACACACACACACACACACCCACCCACCCTGTGTGTGCTCACATTATTGTGGGTGTGGGTGCATTAGGAGCACTGTCGTGCTGTCAGTCTGTGTGTGAGCGATGAAGTCTGAGTGCGTCTCATTACAGTAAGACACAATAACGCTGTGCCTCTCCTCTCCTCTCCTCTCCTCTTCTCCTCACCCCCTCTCCTCTCCACTCCTCACCCCATCCCCTCTCCTCTCCCACTCTCTCCACTCCTCACCCCCTCCGAGCACTGATGAACACAAGCAATCTCAGCTGCATTTCCTATCCATCAAGCCTCACCGACAGGAGAGAAATACCAACCTTATGTTTCAATATGATGCATCATTTTCTCAGAGGCACAGAAATGTAGTCCTAACGATTTTTGTCTGTCATCGCCCAGCTGCAATAGAGTACAACATGAACAACATGCTCTTTACAGATGAAAGAACATTGGATTGAAAATATAACAGACGTCCCCCTCCCCATTATAATACAATGTAATTACAGTAAATGAGTAACGAACTGCGTTGGTATAATTAGCTAGCTGCAATGTGCCATTAACTCAGAGAGACGGTCATGGGTTCACTTTCCTCTGTTTTCCCCCTTTTTTCTCAGAGCAGCTTCGCCTCATTAACAAAAAAATCTCAGAGCATCAGCAGAAAAAAAAAGGCTGGAGAACCTCCTGGTCTCAACCTCCCAGGAATGCTCTCCTCCAGTTTCCGGAATATTACGGACTGGAGGTGCCCAACATATCCTGAGGGGGGGGGGCTGAGAGAAAGGAGGGAGGAGGGAGAAGAAGAAGGGGAGGATGGGGTCAGTGGTTGCTTTTGATCTCATCACCTGCTGGGCTGCCTGTAAACTCAGGATTCTGCTTTAACCTGAGCTCCTCGGGAGGGCTAGCTTTTAGCACAGCGGGCGGTTTCAGCCGGATGTGTTTTAAGCAGATTTAACACTGTTCATTGTTCTGGGCAGTGGGCATGCTCTTACTCTTTCTCTCTCTCTCTTCTCTCTCTCTCTCTCTCTCTCTCTCTCTCTCTCTCTCTCTCTCTCTCTCTCTCTCTCTCTCTCTCTCTTCCCTGCCCTCCCCTCACCCTCCGTCCTTCCACAGAGGGAGCAAATCAAACATTTCCAACGGCCCTGTTAATTAAGGGCTTCAGATAGCGTTTCAAGCCTGGCGTCACATTGCGTTGACTCACGGGGGAACCGTAAAAAGCCTTGACCTGCCTACTACTGTAGACTTCCTCTCTTTGTCCTGTGGAGAGGCCTCTGGCACTTGCAGCACTGGGCCCGGTTTGACCACAGCATAGCAACCACACTGGATCAGGGTGTACAGCCAAGTTGTCTACTTTTTTGGCGCTTATTATAAAATCAACTTCCTGGAACCGGAGTGACTTTTGGGTTGAGCTGTCTTTAGTAGTATGTACCCTAGCTAGCATAATGCTGTTGTGAGTGCTAGAGGCTAGTGTTTATGGGTAGGGAGATGGTAGGGTCAGAGGAAGGGCCATGTGGATACGGAGAAGGAGGAGGATGAGGATGAGGAGAAGCGCAGTAGGGTTGGAGCCACTGCCTGAGGGGAAGGTTAGGGAGAAGTTCACATGCTGCTACAAAGCCTGAACCAAAGCTGCGAAACACACCTCACCTCTTCGTTGCGGTGGTGACATGAGGGCATTGGAGCAGCAGCGGCAATGCATGGAAGTAATAGTTTCATCACCTTTCACCCTAGCTCTCTCGGAATCGTAATGAAGATCCCATAGTCTCTCACGCCGCGTCTGTGCTCTGTTTTAATGCTGTTGTTCTCGCACAGCTGCTCTTCTAACCTGCCCCTGACTCCCCTTCCCCCCCCACCCCGATGCTCTTAAAGGGTAACATGAAAACAATACAAAGTGCTACACACACCATATTTGAGAAACAATAGGAATTCTTCTGAGGGTTTGGAATTCATTTGAATACATTTGGCACAGCCTGTTTTTTCTTCGGGTTTCCTTCATTTGTCCTCCTGCGTTCTCTCGGTTGCTAGTGAAGTACCCAGGTGGCTTTTCCTCAAAGGTCACATAAATGCCACACGGGGAGAGGGTGTGGAATGGGCAGCGGTGACGTTCTCCCCCTGGGGGCTTGATAAAAGGATATGCCGTCTCCCTGTGTTACTGAATTTGCCCCATTGCCAGAAGGGAGATAAGAATCTCCGGTTCAAAGGTGTCCTTTGTGTTTACAGGCACAAAACCTGCCGGAGACGAGCTGTGATTTTCAATGATATGAGATCCAACATACTAACAGAGCTGGTGCTTACAGTACCGTTGGACGACGGTGTTAATTAAACACCGAAGCTGAAGTGATATGCTCGTGCGCCACAAGTCCTATAGCTGTATTAATGACATGCGTTTTTTTTAATGTGGGAAGTCTACTTAAGTACTTTTTGATCCGTCATTCTGGTGGTGAAATTAACTATACTTTGCCCAAGGGTATAATAAATATTCCATCAGGAGGTCTCCCACAAACAATTGGTCTTCAGGGAATGGTTTTCCCCGACAAACCCACCATAGTAGTATGAAGGTTTGTGTTAATGGTGGCAGTTCCTGTGGTTGCTGTAATGCACTTTATGGAGGGGAAAACACTGAAATCTCATGCACTGACATTCACCAATAAAACCCACAGACTCGGTCAGACTCTGTGTTTCTTAAATCTGTGTCCCTTCATTCACCTCATGGTGCAGGCTTCAAAGGAATTACTGCAGCGGTGGATGCATTCATCTCCTGCTCAAAATGAAGGACAGCAGCCTATTGCAACCGGCAACCTCCAAATATCCCCTCCCCAACACTGCCACTCGGGTCTCTAAGGAACACTTATGGCATTGTGGGTAATTCCAGACTGCCAAGACAATTAATTCTCCCCCTGAAAACCTAAAACCCGTTGTGGTTCCAAAATGAGTGTGCATCCCCATCTGAGCAGTGAACGCGCGGCAAGGCCTCTGTTCCTTCCCGGTTTAATGAAGGTTTTCTTCGGATCACGTTTAATATCGTGGCCGCTCAGGCGCGAGCGGCGTTTATTAGCCAATTAGCCATTGTTCCCCACAACAAAGGGGGTGTATTTGTTTGTCGTTCCCAAAATGCATGATTTATGTGGAATCCATGGGCTATCAAAGGCTTAGCTCACTGGCCAAGTGCTGTTCGTGTGTAACTGCTCGACAAGATAAAGGAGCCAATTAAAAAGGTTTACAGAGCACTGAGGCATGTGTCATCGGTTTTGCTGCACATGGTCGGCACAAATCCCACTCAAATCCTTCTTGTTTTTGTCTGATTGGTTCACAAAGCCAAAACGGAGTTCCCGCTTAAAAATGCCCTTACAATGTGTATAGTAAGAACTCCTATCCCTCACCATGAGAGCTACTGGAACGACTCTAGATCGTTCCAGATCATTCCAGATCATTCAGGGGACATTTTAATTTGCTGACATCACGCTGTGTCGATAAAGCATCTGAGGCGTGTACCCATGGATGCTAAGTTAATTATTCCCATTTTAATCATACAGTGTGTCCCTCTTCTAATGAAGTGAATCGTTTTAATCGCATTATTCCGTCAAACACAATGAGAGGGGGAGAACACAGACAGACAGACAGGACTCTCGCTGTGAGAAACGATTGGCTTAGCAGGGTGTAGATGTGATTGTGTCCTTCTGCCCGAAAGCTGTGGGCTGCATGTGCAGTGCAGGTGTGTGTTTTCATGTGTACATGCTCACATCTCTTACGCTTATGTAGGTCCACAGTACGTTTACATAAGAGATTTTTTATACAACCGTGTTTATACAATGGACCCAAGCCACGCCCCCTTTGAAAACTCGGACAAACAAACAACGCGCCACTGACAGTGACTGACTGACCGACCGTGACTGAATGACATTCAATGACTTACAATGGCGGGAGTTGGCAAATTTCTGATTTCTGATTTACCACAGCAATTAATTGACATGTGTTTTTAAAGATGACAAGAATATTTAGTCTAGAAGCTTTTCACCATCAGATATTAGCGAGTTGTTTGTCCGAGTTTTCTGCCTGTAGTGACTTTTGCTGTGATATGATTGGACAATTTCTATTTTGGGGTGTGGCTTAGCGATAGGTCAATAGGCCAAAGAGGCTGTGCTCTGGATTGAGATGAACCTCCCCTTTTCTTTCACTTCCTGTTCATGGTCTTCAGGGATAACCCACAATACCATTAGGGCTCGGTAGGTAAATTTCACTTGAGGGAAATACAACCATTCCTCAGTCTGGCCATGAAATGATACTTAAGCATTAAATATTAATGCCATAGCTGTTGTCTGCTAGCCGTGCCCTCCAAAAGACTAATGTGGTTTTGCCGTGGAGATTTGTCATTTCACATTTATGATGTCAGCTGTGTCTGGGGAAACACAAACAGAGCCTGCATCTGAATGTGTAGATCTGATCGAGGTGACACAGTGTCATGTTTTTTTAATTAAATCTTTTATTTTTTTGCTTTGCTTGTTAAATAACCGTAATAAAAAAAAAATCCCAGAAAAAACAAAGGAGCTTGTTAACGCCTGTAGGCCTGCTGAAAGATCTATTGATCAATGGATTATGTCCCTCAGTCTCTTTGAGTGAAGAGGCTTTGTGGTAAACTACTGCCATTTGGGGACGTGTGAAACACCGCTGTATATTTACAGAGCCCTATATAGAAAATCCATCTGGTCAAGGGCATATTTTATGACACCTCCGTTATAGACGCAATGAGAGAGATTAAAAAACATCTGACTGAGGAGACCATAATTAGAGAGTTGGTTCTGCGTGGTACCAGAGATAGCCTTGCTCAGTAGCGGAACGGTTGCTCCCATCATTCCATTTATGTGATGGGAGAAGCGTCAAAGTGTAAAACATTTAGGAAAAAAAAGAATATAAGCTAAGTCGCTAGGGTTGGATTGTTGAATCCACACAGCCTGCCTAGCCAGAACATGGCTGCCTAAGTACAGACATCTACCACTAGTCTCCAGTGTCATTACTACCGTGAGTAGCTAGCGTAGTGAGGCTCAGCGGGAGTGTGTAATGGTTGATATTTTAGCCAATCACAGTACAAGTCTCTCCAGCCTCCCTCATTACCAGTGTTAGTTAGTTAGTATCCTGCCCAGTGGGTCCACCTGCCTGCATACACCATCCCTGTCCTGCTAATTCACTGGCATCATTAAGCTATGCGCAACTGTGCACATCAATATTTCAATAAAGGCGTATGCTAATTTACTGTATTAATATACAATAGTCTGTCGTCACACAGTACATTTGAGGATGTTCACAAGCTGTGGGATGCCAGAGGTTTTCATGAATATTAGAAAGAGGAAGGAAAAAAATAAATCAATCCAGTGAATTTTTTAACAAGATTTCTTTTCATCTAAGGAAGCTCTCTATAGAGTTATAGAAATCAACTGATACACATATGGTGAAACGTACTGCGTGTGAAGTCTCATCTTGCCACCCTCATCTTTCGACATCTTTCAATGTCAGTGGTTTGTAGTCGAATGTTACCACTTCAACAGAGAGGAAAGAACTCCCATGTCATGTAATATTTGCAATGACGCTTTCATCTGACGCTGCTTTGTGCCAACATTGCTGATAAAGATCAATCCATGATCAACTCCGAATAAGGACCTTGAGTCAACGATGCATGGGGAGCATGATTGCCTGATGATTTGAAGGTTGTAAGCCAGGTTTTGATCTAAAAGGCTCAGGAGCTTTCACCTGCTCTGTGGAAATGCTCCATACTTGTCATAAGCTAAATGCAGCATACAGTACAGAGAACGTAGCATAGCCTAGTTCTGTGTGAGCCTATCCTATCGTTGCATAGCCTAGATCTGTGTGTGCTAATCAACACACCGTGTGTCCCCCCCCACCCCCCCATCACCCTCCCCCCACACACACATCAACCACTGACACCTCCAACCACCCAACAACCACCCCCACCCCAAAAAGCCCTCCCCAGGTGCTACTGTACCCCATCTGGTCTGTTTACAGCAATTAACATGTGCGGGAGGAAGTGCTGGAGAAGTAGGGGGTGGGTCCCCTGTGGCCCAGACTGCTATTTTACACCATATATTTCCCAAGATGCACTACACACACACACACACACACACACACACACACACACACACACACAGTACACACACACACACACACACACACACACACACACACACACACTCACAGACACACACACACACACACACACACACACTCACAGACACACACACACACACACACACACACACACACACACACATACACACACACACACACACACACACACACTATCAAACAAATACACACAAGCTTAACCACAGGGGAGAATAAATCAGTTTGATACGGTTATGAATTTTCAAATGTATTTAGATCTATTTTCTTTTGAGATTTACACAGAGTATATAAATCCCTTTAACAGGTCGATGAATGACACAGGAGAGTGTGTGTGTGTTTTTTTTCTCATATTTTTAAATGATTATGTAAACAAAAATTCTAAAACTGGCAGACTTTTTCTGTTAATTGGGCTAGCTGTGGTTGTCAGTTCTTGCTTTAGACTAATAGTCTGTTGTGGTTATTGTTGTTGTTGTTGTTGTTGTTGTTGTTGTTGTGTTTATGTTTACAGAAGAGACAGTTAGATGCTGTTGAATTTTGCATGTGCTTGTGTGTGTGTGTGTGTGTGTGTGTGTGTGTGTGTGAGAGCATACCCCACCCCCACACACCCAATCTCTACAATAAAACCCATGCCCCCCAGGCCTGCTCAGAGACGCAGACAGAGTATGACAGCTCCTCCACAAGATAGTGACACATGGTGCGCTGCAATGTTTTTCAACCCCAAAACAACAGAGCAATATCATACCCAGCGAGGAGCAGCGGGGACATTGTTTTGCGTGTGAGTAGGTGTTCGACATCACTCTAGTAAGCTCAATTGTAATTATTGATGTAAATACGTGGGGAAATTAATCCACACCCCTCTTCACTGCAGTTAAGAGTGGGGGTGGGGGGGTTTAGCAGTGGCTCAGCCTCAATCGACTGCCAGTATCTGCTGTTTGTTATTGTTGAAATGCAAAGACATACTGTATGTATGCATGCAGTATACACACACGGCGAACGCCACTCTCAAACTGTCCATGCACCAGCAGTTCAATGACTCTCACATGCCTTAAACGCCTAGTGTTATACCAGCATCATATTTAATTTCATTTCTGCGTCCTCACCCACGAAAACAACATGCCCTGATCCTGTTTTGAATAATTCATCCGTTACATTATGCTCTCTCTCTCTCCCTGCCCCCCCCCACCCCCTCTCTCTCCTTCTCCCTCTCCCTCTCTCTCTCATTGATCATCTCATGTTTCAGTCATTGACTGCAACATGAGATGATTATGCAAGAAAAAAAGCTGTGTGTTCTCATAGGGATATTCTATTCTGTTCTCAAGGTGCCCTCCAGGTGCCCCCAAACCCAATACCACGATACGCCATAAGATAGCATCTCAGAGATATCACTGATATAGACATGTTCGCCATGAGGCACATGAAACCTACCATGCGTGTCTATCAAGGTGTCCTCCTGTCTGCTGCCTCTGTATGAATGAGACACACACACACACACACACACACACACAGACACGCGCACACACACACACACACACACACACACACACACACACACACACACACACACCTAAACCAACAGCTTTGTTTGGATGTTGAATATCGGCAGCCTAAGTGCTCCGGGTTAAAAGGGACACAGCGGTCGTATCAGCAGCCTCTTGAATAGAGCGGCAGAACGTGTCAGTGTATGAAAAGCTCAATGGCAGCCGGGTACTCACAGGAGTGGAGTAACATGATTGATTTGTTGGGCCAGCTCGTTTCTCCGTGCTCACTGACACACTGGCCCTGATATGGTGCACCGCTACACTGCTGGAGGGCAACTCTCTGTGTGTGTGTGTGTGTGTGTGTGTGTGTATGTATCTTTCATTTTCCCTCCCCATTTTCCCTTCTATCTCTCTCTCTCTCTCTCTCTCTATTACACACTCACGTGCTTGCACACACATTCACACGTGCTCGCTCGCTCGCTCGCACACATACACACACACACACAGACACACAGACACACAGACACACAGACAATACACAGACCGGAATAGGCCTGAGGTGGTAGTCTCATACTACTACTACTATTTAAGTTGTGTTTACATAAGGAAATAGGCTCTTTTCAATCAGCTTGTTCATACAACCAAAACAGCCCAGAGGAGAGCTCCACTTGATGAAGGTAAATAAATAATTTGCTTCCTCTTTCACACCCACCCTTCTATATTTATTATATAGGGGCTATATAGTGGCTCAGGAGGTAGAGCCGACGTCTAATGATCATAAGGTCGGCAGTTTGGCGGTTCGAACCCTGGCTGGCCACGTGTCGTGGTGTCCTTGTGCAAGACACTGAACTCCTAATTGCTCCAGGGTTGCAGTCTATGGCCGACCTCTTGCCTACAGCATAAAATACCAAATTCCAACAATTGACTGACAAGTTGAAAAACAATTATTATTTTTATTATAACCATGTCGTTTAGACACACAAGTTTATTTTGCATGGCAAACAATTATTCTTTTTATTATAACCATGTCGTTTAGACACACACGTTTATGATACCTCTGTGCTCCTTTGGGAATAGACCAAGATCTCATACACCAGCCAGGACATTCCCAAATGTCCCTCAGACATCAGCTTTGCCTGAACAAACTACATGGAATATTGCTTCATATGTATGTTTTATGTAAATGCCATATGCCAACGCTCCCATTCAGAGATAATGAGCGTAGATGTCCCACTGTCCCAGTGTTGAACGGTGCTGCTGACAGCTCCTGCTGCAGTGTGAGTTGCAACGAGGAGAGGAGAGGGGGTGTAGGGGAGGAGAGGACAGGACAGGACAGGAGAGGAGAAGAGAGGGAGAGGAGGGAGGAGGAGAGGAGAGCAGAGGGAGAGGAGGGCAGATGAGAAGAGAGGAGGGTATAGGGGAGGAGAGGAGATGACAGGACAGGAGAGGAGAAGAGAGGGAGAGGAGAGAGGAGGAGAGGAGAGGGAGAGGAGGGAGGAGGAGAGGAGAGGGAGAGGAGGGTGTAGGGGAAGAGAAGAGAGGAGAGGACAGGACAGGAGAGGAGAAGAGAGGGAGAGGAGGGAGGAGGCGAGGAGAGAATAGGGAGAGGAGGGTGGAGGGGAGGAGAAGAGAGAGGCAGAGGAGGAGGAGCCCCAGGGTGGTGCAGTGCTACATCACTGGCAGTGGTGGTCTGAGTCCCCCAAGGATTCCCTCACATCATCTACGCCACGCTGTGCCCGCCCTGCCAAGGGGACCTCGGCCTGACCTTGCAGGCACAGCAGCGGGTAAATGAGGGTAGTTCTGCTGAATATTCAATAATCTCACGGAGAGTTCTATGAAGATCTAAAGTGGTGGGAGTTTTTACTGTTCTCTGTGTGTGTGCCTGTGTGTGTGCCTGGGTGTGTGTGTGTGTGCATGTGTATGTGTGTGCCTGTGTGCGCATGTGTGTGTGGGCGTGTGTGTGTGGGCGCGGATGTGTGCGTGTGATCTTTCTGAGCCTGTGCTGCTGTCTTGACGTTTATTGGTCGCCTTAGAATATTCTGAAGATGAAGTGAAACCGTACACATCGTTTTCAATGACGGCCTTCGTTGCGATCATCAAGGATATCGTAATGAGATCGTTCATGAGCTCATGCGTCTCTTATCCCACGATTCTATCATGAAGAATCATATCCGTACTTCAGTGGCTCTCGTCTCATTCCACTCTCTCTGGGTTCCATCCCAAGGCTTTATCGACTTCTCTCTCTTGTCTTCGTTTAACACTAGAACAGCCATGCCTATTTCACCTACTATTAGAGCCACCATAGTCTTTAGAATGGGAAGCTGCTATTTACACATGTAACCCCTGCCATATGGGCGGGGCCTGAGTTCTATTTTAAATAAGTGGCGGTATTACCTGTTTATGACACAACACAGTGGCTTTAAAATCAAATACCAAAGGGTATATATTTATTTACTAAATGCTCAAATTAAAGTGTTGGTAGTCAATTATAATGTTAGACATATTCAATAGACAATATTCACAATGCAATGTCAACAGGCAATATCACAATATCCCATAAAACAAAATATAGGCTCAAAGCCTATTCCAATTCCTTTCAAATAAATAAATGTAATGTTTCCAATAAACTCAAAGTCAACTCAAAGGATTCACAATTGTACAATATATCATTCAGTAAAATAAAAAGGGTGGGCCCACACTCACACACACACGCACTCTGTAACTCAGTCCATTAACACGTGTTACCGTTGCAGCTGACGGTGCTTGTGAGCGGGGGGGGCCTTGAAACTGTTATGGCCACTTCACTCGTCCACACGAGGTCCAAACAAAAGCTTGTGCTGGTTCAGTACTCACGTAACCTCGTGGGGAACTCGTAGGTAAACAAGGGGTTTGAAAGATGGTGTAAAAAGAGGCAGAGATGAGGGGGGATGAGGTCCAGCGCTCTCCCACGAGCGCAGGAGAATGATTGAAGGACACTGACGCGAAGATTCAATGGACGGTCTCGAGTTACCCCAGGCGATTAGAAACGGTCTCCGTTGTCCAACGAAGAGCTTTCCTTTTGCTGGGTCTCTCGACTTCCAATTCTGAATTAACAGAATACACTGAGCTACAAAATCCAATAGCTATTTCGTTTTGATAAAGCTAGAAACAATTTATCACTCAGCAAAGGCTAGCAACATGCTAACGTAATTATGCTAAGCTAACCGCTAGCCGCGATTAGCTCTATAGTCAAATATAACATACTACAACGAGTAGATGTAGCTTATAAACAAACACCAGACATATGTATTTACCTCTGGTAGCTTCAATGTGCACCAACATCCAAAAGAATAACTGTTCGTTGATTCCCGAATTGTTAATACACACAGCATACACAAGTCTTGCTTCCTCGATGAGGTCCTCAAACATTCTGACACGTTACTTAGTGCAACCTAACGCTATTAGTACAAAGTCCCGCCCCCTCTCTCTCAGCATACATTTCATTGGCTAGCTCTTCCCGATGGACCAATGAAATAAAGAAATGAATGAATGACATATAACCAATGAGCGAACTCACATTAGAGTTTGTAAACAAGTACACATTATAAACTTATAACAATGTTAATAACCGTGTACATAACCATGAAATGATGCTTATTTATTAAATGGACTTATTTATTGAAATGCTCATAGCTCACGTTAGTAGCTGGGCTACACACACAACGACCACTAGTTGGCGCGTCTTATAAATTAGCCTGCCTCCTACACAGAAAACCTGCAAAATAGCTTCATACTAGCTTATCCTGATGTGATTTTGAAAATGTAAGGATACTGGGTGGTAGAACGGACATATCTAGGAAAAGTCATGAAAGGAGGGTCCTGAAATTTGATCGAGTGCAAAGATATAAAAAACAAAATGTATTCACAGGGTCAAATGGCGGTTTAGTATTAAAAGCCATTATATGGAACAACAACAGGCCTACTTTGGCCACTCTGCCCACAGGAATAGGAAACTCATCTTATGACCACGACGTCACCACACTGACTGCCTCAATCAAGTCTCAAGTTTCGTTCCGAGTTCAATCAGAGCTGTAATGGACACCCTCAGAGGAAACTCATTCATGACCTCCCCCATACTGACCATACTGACAAGCCCCAATCAGAGCCGTAATGGACGCCCCCACAGAGGAAACTCATCTATGACAATGACCTTGCCATACTGACCATACTGCAAAGCCCCAGCCAGCCCAGTGTCCTTTGCTCCCATTTGGCCACGTGCCATCCTGCTGTCCACTGGGGGATTAATCCTCTGATGGTCCTTCCTAAGGTGATTACTGTACCACACAGGTTGCTGTTTTGATTGGATTCAGAAGGCTTATACCTAGCTAGCTCTGGCCCTCGGAAATGCCATAATATTGAGCTTGACGGCTATACTGTAGCTTCCTGTCTGCCATCTTGTTTGGGATGGAGGATGTACATGTATGGGTGTCTTGTTGTATTACCAGCACAGTTTTGTGGTATACATTTCTATATTCCGTTTCTGTTCTAACACTTCATTTCTAGGTTATTTCTGCGACTAGAATGTTTATTACCATCTAAACTTACTGTACAGTTTGTGGAGGGAAATACTCTATACAAAGTATACAGTATGCATAATAGTTTATGTTTCCTCATTTGCATGCATATTCTATTAGTGGTCTTTGGAGTGTGTCTTTTTATCCAATCTGTACATTTGACCACATAGTTTATCTGTCTTTCAAATCCAGTTCATCTAATCACTGGAATCAGCTTGACTGAGGGATTGAGGGAAACTGAGAGCTTCCTGAACAGAGCTCTATAAGGAAGCAATTTACCATTCAAGGGCGGGGGTTGTGGACTCATTTACCACTGGTGCAGGGTTGTGGCACGAGTCGAATGGTAAATTCCTTTTCTACAACAGCCACCACATAATATAACAAATAAATACACAGTTGTAACATTAAATTCCTTTATTTACAATCATTAATCGTTTCAGAATACATATATCCTTCCGCCACAGCATATAGTCCCATAAACAAGATCAACGGTTGCATTGTAGGTCAGCACAGGTGTTCTTAATCAGATTGATTGGGAGGGGCATCGATACTGGAAATGCGGTCTGAACTGTGGGTTGTTGGGGATAGGGTTAGCAACCACTGTTGCTAGCCAATCAGAATCCAGTATCCAAACATGCTGTTGTAGAATGTTCCATTCCTACAGAATCCTTTTGTATCCCGCTCTTATCTCATGGCTCCTTCACAGTCAGCTTTAATGAGCTGTATACTAAACCAGCACACGACACGATGACATCAGCTATAAGAGACTCAGACAGTTCAAAGTTCACTCGCCATGCAGTCCTCTATGACGTCTCACTACCTGTGAGGACAGAGGACACGCTGTGAGTTAAAAGACGCTGACTGTCTTTGCAGTGGCCAGGTTCCCAGTTGTTGACTGAATCTCAATCCTGAACTCTAACATTCATCTATATCAAAGGAGTCATTGTCAAGGACCACAATGGTCTACGGGTGGTCTGCCGTCTATTAAGGAACCTTAACACTAGAACAGCCGTGCCGTTTTACCTACTAAAAGTGGGTAAAATTACCCCCTCCTTTCAATGCTAAGCTGCTATTTACACACAACGACCACTAGTTGGCCGCTTGTAAATTAGCCTGCCTCCTACACAGAAAAACTGCAAAATAGCTTTATATTAGCTTATCCTGGTGTGATTTTGAAAATATAAGAGTGGTAGAACGCACATATCTAGGAAAAGTCATGAAAGCAGGGTCCTGAAATTTGATCAAGTGCAAAGATTTTTTTTACTCACAGGGGTCAAATAACCCCTCATGGCTGATTAAGTGTTAATCAACCACTAATACAAATCCACCTCAGTGTGATCGTCCTTCGCAGGACTTAGAGGTTGTTATTACAGTGTTCTCAAAGGGTCAGGAGCATGTGATACTGGGACTATCAATCCTCCCCTTCTCTCTATGCCAGGTCAGCCAGGGGCTGGTTCCAGTGGCTGACATCCAGGTCAGCTCTGTGGGTCATTAACAGATTAATACTCTTACAGGTCTGGTTTAAACAGACTCTGAGGAAGTCTTTTGAGGTCAGAGGTCATGTGTTGTCATGTAGCACTGGCCGTGCTTGTGCAGTAGGATGGGTCAGAGAGACCTGGGGTAGAGACCCAGAGAGTCTATGGGCCCTATTATGCACTTCTTAACTTGCCGTCTTAAGTCTTAATTAAGACGCACCGCCAGGTTAAGACCTACCGCCACCCTTATTATGCGCTTCATACGCGCTACTGCTATTATGCAGGTGTCGCTAGGCGCCCACACATAAGACGTAAGACTCCCGTGCATATATTACTCATTGTGGGAGTGTTCATATGTTAATGAAGTGCGCTAGGCGCCCCTGCTATTATGCGATCTGACTTTGCGCCTAGCGCTAAGAAGTGGTTTGAAAAGTTCTTAGGCGCTAGACTTCATGCACGTTTTGAAACACGAGCGCGCCTCCGCGGTTTGCGCATGCGCGCTGACCCACTTCTTAAGAAGTCGGTCGGCGCGCATGCGCAAACCGCGGAGGCGCGCTCGTGTTTCAAAACGTGCATGAAGTCTAGCGCTTATGAACTGCATAATAGCATAGCGCTTATGACTTAACGCAGCCGGTTCTTAAAGGGAATGGCACCTGGCACGCTGATTGGGTTGATTGAGAAGACGCCCAAAACACACCCATGACTAATTTCTGGGCTTAGCGCCGGGTCTTAGGCGCCCACTACCGCACGCATAATAGCAAAGTGGCCTTGACCACGCCTCCACGTCTTAAGTTTAGATCTACCGCCTCGTCTTATTGCTTAAGACTTATGAAGTGCATAATAGGGCCCTATGTCTCTCTGTCGTATCACTAGCTAGGCACAATAAGTCCTTCACTCTGGGGCGGTCAGACAAATGGATGTGCGAATTGATGTGAGATAATGATGCAGTAGTAGGCAATCTTTAATGTCGCCGCCAGTGTTCTCGGATTCCCGTGGTAACAAACCCCGCTAGGAGATAGAAGGCAGTTAGAGGGATTGTGTTTAAACCAGATTCTTAGAGGGAGAGGCTTTGATAGAATAAGAATAACCAACATTCGAGATATAATGTAGTGAGTTCTTAACTTCCATTCATCTGTCTCTCCATAGGATTCCTGCTTTCACTGAATACAAATGGCTCTGTGGTCTATTAAAAAAAGAAAGAAATCATTTCGATTGAAAAAAAAAGAAAGAAATCATTGCTTCTCGCAAGGGGTGGTAAAGCAGTGGCTTCTGTTCTTTAAACCCCTATCAGTCTGTGAAGATCATCATCTTGCAGGCAGACATCCCCCCTTCTCCTCCCCTCCCCTCCCCTTCTCTCTCTCCCTGCTCCCCCCATCCTCTCTCTCCCCGCTCCTTTGTTTGTCTCCCATCCCCATCCCTCTCTGTACCTCTGACATTACGGCTGTGCTTCCCTGCGTATTGAACGCCATCATTCCCGTCTTACCACACCTCTGCTACAATCTGGTTTCTATTTTTAATGACGGCTACAAGTCAACGCGCCCAGATTGTTCTGATCACAAAGGTAATAATAATGATATTAGTTAATAAATAACTAATATTAGTTAATAAATAACTGATATTAGTTAATAAATAGTCGTATAGTTTCACTGAGTCTCCATTTGAATGGAGAGGTCGAAGGCGTACCCAATGGAAAAGTGCATCCGGTGAATTTGGCGTGCAGATTCGGAGTGCAGATTCGACCAATGAATAGAGACCAGCGCTTCGAATAGAGCCAGGGAGTTGTACCTGATTTTGTAAAAATATATCACTGAATGCACACTGCTCACCTGCAAAATGCTGGCATCGGTTGGTCATGGTGTGCAATTTAGTTGGAGCGTACGGTACAGCAAAAACGTTTCATGTGGCGTGAACCTGCTTAAGACTTCCTACGACCCCCCCCCCCCCCCCCCCCCCCCTCAGAATCTCGATGGAGAGACCTGACTCCTCTGGGATCGGAGATTAGTGCTACTATTACGCCTCTGCCTTATACACTTAATGGACTTGAAGCATCCTGTTTTAACCACTTCAGGAGCTGAGGTCCAGGGGGTCAATCTGTAATGTCCTATTTAAGCCCCCTCTTCCAGGAATGCTCTGATCTGAAGCCAGACAGATACTGAGACTATTGGCACGAGCTCAAGTATGTCATGCTCCAGATTCCTCCTCTGTTTTTCAATAAAGCTGCACGCTGCATTGTGGGTAGGGGTATTTGGGAGGCCTGTGATCTTCTCTTGGCCACAGGTATTGTAGCGTAGCGGGAAAGCAGCGGGGGATTCTGGGTCACTGTTTTTGGATGATCACAGTGTCGCCTCTCCCAGACACAGGTAGATTGATAGCAGTCTGGCTCCCCGGTTGAGAGGCACACGCACACACACACACACACACACACACACACACACACACACACACCAACACACATAAATAAGGATGGGCCTACACAGGCGCATACTAACTTGGCAGTTCTGGCAGGTACTATACATCTGTAAAAGTGTTTATGTTTCCTGTTTCTACAGTCCACGTCTCCTATCAGCATCTTTGTACTATTGTTTTTTTTAAATGATATTTCAACTGCCATCTTCATAATGAAAACTCATTAGGCTCATTAAACTCAATAATTTTACTGGAAATTCTGAAGGGGTCTGGTCAGCATATGCTAGCAGGATGTTAACATGATATTAATCAGGCTATCAGCATGTTGCCACTAAGCTTGTAAACACTCCAACCATGGTGCCTCCAACCATCTAACCTTCAGTTCACTGATCAGACGAGAAAAAACCCAGAGCTTCAGCTTGCATCCCTGCTGATTACATCCAACTCCCTCTCTGCCTCTCTCTGCCTCTCTCTCTCTCTCTCTCTCACTCTCTCCCACTCTCTCCCCTCTCTCTCCCCCCCTCTCTCTCTCACTCTCTCCTCTCTCTCCCTCTCTCCCATCTCTCTCTCTCTCCCTCTCTCTCGCTCTCTCTTTCTCTCTCTTTCCCTCCCTTTCTCTCTCTCTGTCTCTCCCACCCCCCGTCTCTCTCAGTGTATTTCCCCATGTTTCTCAGCCAAATCCAATCATGTTAGCCTCTCCACTCTCTGGTCCGGCCTGTCTAATGCCTGTTCATCTAAAGGGCAGATTTTCGAAAAACAAGTCGCCTTGCTATCTCCTCTCCGGTGGCAGTAGGGTGACAGCACACACAAATACACACACACACACACACACACACGCATACAAGCACACACACACACACGCACGCACACACACACACACACACACACACACACATACTCACGTGCACACACGCGCACACAAGCACAAACGCACACGCACGCACACCACACACACACACACACACACACACACACACACACACACACTGTCTATCTATCTATTTATTTATCTATCTATCTATTCTCTATCCCCTCCTCCTCTCTATCCCCTATTTTCTCACCGAAGAGCCTCTTAGTGCAGCGTAGCCCTTAGGGTGACTTGATAAGGGCGTCAGTCAAGGATGCCCTGGTCCTCGAACCGCCATGTGCTCTGTGTTTCCTTACTGCTCAGAGAGGATCTGTCTGCCGCACAAGTGCTATTGCTACTTCCCCCCGCCCCCTCCCTCTCGCCTTAATTGTTTTTGATACTCCCGGCGGCAATCAGTATTCCGGTGCAAATAAATCACCGTGGGCAACCTTGATGTTGTGGCGGAAGGCCATTAACGTCGGGCGCGTGCCCAGCACTCTCACCTTGGGGAATTTTTTTTTTATTATATCATTATTATTATTTTTGTCCCTTCTTATTTTAGCCGTACCGCATGCAGACTCATTCATATTATACCACGAAATCGATGCTGAGCGGTTTCGGTTATTTCTGTTCCGGCGGCCGGCCGTCGAAAGTGGAGGTGAAAAATGTAGAGCATTGTGAGATATAGCCGAACCTAATAAGCACTATTTATTTGCTGCTTGTCTCTTACCTCGTAGCCTTCTAGTCCAGTACAGGGAACATTGCAAGGACAAACCTCCTGCCTCCCCAGTCTCAGTGGTTTAGTCTGGTGGTGAGTTAAAGGACACCAGACAGATTCTCAACATCTGGGATGGTCGTTGCATGGGTGGTGGTGGAGGGGGGGGGCTGTTTTGAGGCGGGTGTGTAAGGGAGGTGGTGGTGATGTGTGTGTATGTGTATCTGTGTGTGTGTGTGTGTGTGTGTGTGTATCTGTGTGCGTGTGATTGTGTGTGTCTGTGTGTGTGTCTGTGTGTGTGTGTGTGTGTGTCTGTGTCTGTGTCTGTGTGTGTCTCTGTCTGTGTCTGTGTGTGTGCGTGCGTGTGATTGTGTGACAGCGGTGGCAGCAGGAGGGTGGACGGAGGAGGAGGGTGTTATTATTCGGCCCTGGAACAAGCGCCTTATTGTACACAGTGGCTCAAGCTGTCACAGAGGGCCCAGTCAGTCAGTCAGACAGCCACCCTGAGACAGGAGGGTTTAGAGCAGGGCCATTGTTGCCGCTCATCCCCCCCTAGTGCTGTTCTGTTAGGGGGGGATGAGGCGGGGAACAATGAAAGGTGCCCAGTGGCAACCACATCACACAGCGGTACGGCACAGATAGA
The DNA here is from genome assembly GCF_963989245.1 of Nansenia antarctica. Taxonomy (NCBI): domain Eukaryota; kingdom Metazoa; phylum Chordata; class Actinopteri; order Argentiniformes; family Microstomatidae; genus Nansenia; species Nansenia antarctica. Next base: position 49,009,381 of record NC_137688.1, on the reverse strand, counting down.
CCTCTCTCAGCACGCCTCTGCTTTGGATTCCGTTTTTTACATTTAGTTCACAGTGGTGAAGCTGTTCCTGCCTGCTAGATAAACACTGGGGGTTTAAATGCCCTGGATGGAAGAACAAAGGCCCTGTAGTTGATATACAATTACAACGATGGTGTGTGTGTGTGCGTGCATGCCTGTGTTAGTGTGTTGTGCGTGTGTGTGTGTGTGTGTGTGTGTGTGTGCGTGCCTGTGTGGGTGGGTGGGCGGCCTCGAGTGTTAGTGGGAGGCAGTTTGTAATTAAACCTCTTTGAAATCACTTGAGAAGTGTGCGTCTATCTCATCTTGTGTGCATGTTTAGTGAGAGATTGGGTTTCTGTTTCCTGCTCCAATGGAGCAATCCCAGGGAAATAGCCTCCTCCTGGGTGTTTCTGTGTGTGAGACAGAGTACGTGTATGTGTGTGTGTGTGTGTGTGTGTGTGTGTGTGTGTGTGTGTGTGTGTGTGTGTGTGTCTGTGTGTGAGACAGAGTATGTGTGTGTGTGTGTGTGTCTGTGTGTGTCTGTGTGTGTGTATTTGTGTTACCGTGTTAGGGAATCTGATTGTCAGCAGTATAAACCGTGTCCTGCAGTCTCTCTGTTAAAGCTTCCTCTGGTTCACCTGTGTGCAGCAGCTGGCTAACCCCTGGGAGGTGTGATGGGAGCCAGCCTTTGATGAACACTCTGCCCTCTGTCTGTCTGTCGAGGACAGCTGGGCTCCATGTCTGCACACTGGGCCGGCTGGGAGAGAGATGACACTGACACGGACTCGGGAGTGTTTCTCTCCACCACCCTACGCTACATGTACAGTCATCAACTAGGAGGAAACCCGCACACACAGGCATTCGTGGGGCGTGGGGCTGCTCAAAATGACCGGCTTTTGTATTCCGCAGCCATTTATAATGTAGTGTACACTGGTGGTTGTCAACCTTTTTGGCTCCCGACCCCCACCCCCTCTCTCTCTCTCTGCCCCCTCCCCTCCGAACTTGCTCGAGGGCGTCTGACAACCGCACAAACAAAGTAACTTCATTCTCCATAATGATGTAAGGTGAATAAATAAGGAGGCAGACAGGCAGGTAACCTTCAAATATAGGTTCAAAAGAAAATATCTCTTTTCCCTTGTTCCGTGGCTCCCTCCCGCTGCTGTTTGTGTGTGTGAGGGAGTGTACCCCTCTCAGAAGCTGTAGGGGGGTGGGGGCGGGGCGGGGGGAGGGGGAGAGCTCGAAATGCCGAATAATTATGTTGATATCTTTCAGGTATCTGTATGTGTTTAAATGTCATTATTTCTGCACATCTGAATATTGGATTCGGGTGAAAATGTTTTATGTTTTATCGTAATCGTCCCGGCTCCAAGGTTGAGAATCACTGGCGGGGATATACAGTGGGAGTGAATGGAGGAGGGGTGTGACAATGGAGAGAAGATTCATCTTCCTCTACCTGCTGTTGTTGTAAGGGTGATGGGGTACTCTGTCAGTCTGTCTATGAACATGTCTGGGTGTGCCGCCTCATGTCAGCATGGGAGACAGTGTCTGACAACCACTCACTGACAAGATCCTTTTCTTTAGCCTTAACAAGCACCAGCACTCGCTTTTTGTGACACACACGCACATACACATGTACACGCGTACACACACGCATACGCATGCATACACGCACACACTCACATGCACACACGCACACGTACACACATGCATGCATACACGCACACACACACACGCACACACACACACACACGTACACACACACGCACACACACATGCATGCACACACACAGACCCACACACACACACACACAGACCCCCACACACACACACACAGACCCCCCCCCCACACACACACACACACACACACACACACACACACATGCACAGTGGTGAATAATGAATGTGGTGTATGGTCAGGAGGGTGTCAGAAGAATAACCACTTACATTGGAAAGTGAGAGTGAGAACCAGCTCTGCACAGATGTTTCCCTTCAGCACTGCTAGAGGAGAACAGCAACACACACACACACACACACACACACACACACACACACACACACACACTGCTGTAGCTATTGTTCTCCACAGCCATCGCCTCTCTCTCTCTCTCTCACTCTCTCCCTCTCTCTCTCCCTCTCTCTCCCACAATGATTTATACATGCAATCAATAAGGTTTAGCCTTTGTTGATATTGATGAGAGTGTCCCCGTTTGCCACTGGTGCCTTGCCCCTGCTGAAAGTGCTCTAGCTGCAACAGCTGAGGGCTTGGCTCTCACTGGAAGTAACGGAAAGTTACCGTTCTGTACTGGAAGCAGCTAATTATCATTAGTAGTGCCTTTATCTAATTCGATTCACTTTAATGGCGTAATCATACACTACATGTAAATGCCCTGGGACATCGGGATGTGCGTAGGAGTTGGAACCAATTACTGTATGTTTGGAGAACAAAAAGAAAACCAGTTATTTAGAAACCAGACAGACAAAATCCAGATCCTGCCGGATATCCACCAGCACAGACACAACAGCACAGGACTTTTTTTTATTATTATTAAAAATTGTAAATCCTGCAGGATTGAAAAGTTGTCTGTGTAGTTTGTAAATAAAGGTACAGGGCGTGATGGAGCATTTGAGTGTGCAGGCTCTCATTTTCGTGTTATAAAAGAGAGGGCCTGCCTCCTGTGTCTGTGTGCCTGGTGCTCATAAGCACTCAGCGATGCAGCATGACAGTGTTAATGAACCGTGTAATGTTCTTTTCTGAAAGAGGCTGGTGCCCAACTCAGACAGGCCTCATGAAAGATACATGAACATGAATTTGAGCTCCCGGTATATCATGTCCTCCTGTTCATAAACCAGACGAATGGCAATCAGAGTGATTTTTTTCCCCCTCACTTCTTCCCTGGGAAGCCATCCCTCCAATCACTCAGACAGGCCCCCCCTGAACGCTTCTTTTGATTCATCAATGATATGGTTTGATTATAATTGTGAACCGATTATGATGCCCACAGAATTGGACGGACGGTATGTGTTCATTCATTCATTCATTCATTCAATCACGGACTGAAAAACAGGGCTCTTCGACACAGCTAGCTTTCTCTTCCCCTGCCTTCAAACCAGTGGGGTTCTTTGGGCCCGACCTCTAGAATGATAGAAAATGGTGTCCTGTCAATTACACATCGGCTTTCTGTTTGATCATTCCTGCTGAAGATCAAAGGATAGAGCCACTCACGGGGATCGCCTGCAGCCTGACCTGGAAACAGTTCACTCACCCACACTAGGGAGGTAATACCAAGTACCCCTCTGAAGTGACTGGTTTTGTGTGTGTGTGTGTGTGTGTGTGTGTGTGTGTGTGTGTGTGTGTGTGTTGTTTATATGATCAGACACACAGGTCCCCTAGTGCCAGTGACTGGAGGAAGATCAGAGCGTGTTTGCTAGAATCTAGACACTCTTTTTTTTGTTGGCAGACATTTTCTTTCCCATGAGCCTCTGCTTCGGGGCATTGGCATTTGGCGACTGTTGCCAGGGGGAACTTCTTAAGTGTACAGAGGGTGGGGCGATGAGCTTGGTGAGATGATTATTTTATTTTATTTATTTATTATATTTATTTGTGTGTGGGGGGGGGTACTGTACCGTTATAGGTAGGGTGAGCGAGATGGGGCAGTATTAGACGCTGCAGCCGGTCAAAGATGTCCTAATGAGGTGGTTACGAAGAACTCCACATGAACGTTCCGGGCAGAGACGCGTTGGTTTGAACAACAAGGTATACCGGCCGAGAAGCAAAGTTAGGGAAATAGCAACCGCGGGATGACAGGTCGTGTTAGCGGCCATGGCTACTGTAAGATATTGGTACTAAATACAATTTGATTTGATTTGTAGCCACGTTTACGTATCACTGACGGCACGTCTTTGACAGAATGATCAGAGTTATGAGCAAGATTAGTGTTATGATCTAAGCAAGATCAATCTCCCAGTATTTTCTATTATTTCCAATGGAAGTGAACCCCCACGAGACTAGTGTTTGTTCCACCTAGCAACAGTAGCCTAGGAGGGCGGGACTGTGGGCGGGTCTTGACAAAGTATAAATATCGAGTTCTGTTGTCCTCCAGACGTCGCTGAATGTCCTCCACAGTATTGTGAGAGAGGTTAAACAGACCCAGTCGAGTCACCCTGATAAGAGGACACTCCTTCTAACTGACCTCTGGGGTTATGGACTGACAGCTTGTCCTCACAGCACTTGTCACCAGAGCACCCTGTCCGGGTGACGTACAGTCAAGGACTTCAGGTGACATTCCCTTATCTGCGTCCTATGGATGGAGAGGGACTCCATGTTGTGGGTGAGATAAGATGCTGTGGACCGTGACAGCTGGACGCTCAGAAGGGCTCATGGGAGAAACACATTAGACAAAGCACAATGAAGAAAAGAAGAAAAAAATTCAAATGCTCTATTGGTTGTTCCTTATTGCGGCGTTGCGGCTGGGGAAGTATCCCCTCTTTTTCTCACGCTGTGTGTGTGTAATGGAAATAATGTCTCCGCATGAGGACTTCCTGTCGTTAATGGTGGATTTGTGACCTTTTCACGGTGTCTTCGTCATGGGCGTGTCTTATGAATACGGAATGGGCTGCCTGCCTGTGCTCTCCTTTTCTCCGCTTCCCCATCTAAACCCACCGGTGGGGTGCAGCAAAACCCACACTGGTTCCCATTTTCCTGGTAAATGCCAACGCCAATCCTATGTTTGGAGGAGGGGGGGTGGATGGGTTGGTGGGTGGTTGCGGGGGGGCGGGTGTACGGTGTGAGGTGGTATATGAAAGAGCAATCCCATGATTGGTGCAGAAATTATTTCACACAGATCAAATTTTTTTTTTTTACTGGCAGGCAAGAGCAGAGAAGATAAGCCTTGGGGGGGATAACTCTCTCTCTCCCCTCTCTCTCTCTCTCCCGCTCCCTTCCCCCTACCCTCCAGTCTTTCCCCCGTGTGGCTGTCTTCATGAGGGCCTCCATTCTGACAGCATTATCTTATCTCGGAATAACGGGTGTTCAGACACGTGGATTACGGCCCGTCTCCAAAGTCAAAAACATCACTGATTTCCTTCAAAGGTTGACCTTATTCCGTCTATCGATTCACAGCCGTCTGTCGGGAGAGAGGGATTTGATTAAAACGAATAAATAAAACGAGTGTAATTGATTGGCTGTTGGTACAAAAGGGCGATAACGCTTTAAAAAAAAATGAACTGGTTGAGCACAACAACAGAACGCATGGGAGCAATGTCGATTGTTAACTGTGTTATGGGCGTACTGAAGCTGAATAATTGGCACACACCGCAGAAAAACCCAGGTGTTCTTGTGTCTTTATATCTGTATTTGTATTCTGCATGAAGCTAACTTGCCGTGTTAAATGTCGCTCTTTTTTGCACGCCCCTAGCTGTTGGAGGCTTTTGGGCAATTTTCTCCTCTTTGATGCTTTGATGTCCTCACAGCACTTGTGTGATGTGAGTATATTGTAGGTTATGTGGTGTAAGTAGCTGGAAGGGTCTATTTGAGTGTCTCCACAGAGCTGTGTGGGCTCAGGCTGGGAGGCTGATTGAGGCCAGTCCGTACAAGCTCTCTCTGTGGAGGCCAGCGATGGCGGTGGGGGGATGATGATGATGGTGATGGTGGTGGTGGTGGTGGTGATGATGGTGGGGGAGAGATGAGCCTACAAATAGATGCTTACATCAGAGCCCTGGGGCTGTGTATCTTAGGACTCGGGCAGGGGCCCAATTATGGGCCAAGGAGAGCCCAGGCCTCCTTCCTTTTATTGTATTTCTCTGTCTCTGTCTCTGTCTCTCTTTCTCTCTCTCTCTCTCTCTCCCTCTCTCTCTCCCTCTCTCTCTCAGCCTCTTCCACTAACCCTCAATCTCCCCCATCCCCCACTTCTTCTCCCCGTCATCCCCTCCTGGTCCTCTTTTCTCAGAATCCTTCTTTTTTTTTCAAGTGAGAGTGGTGGCACCCCTGGGGTTGGTACAGAGCTGCAAGGGCTGAGGAGGAGGAGGAGGGGGGAGGGGGGAGGGGGGGGGGCTGGATGTGTCACACCTCTCTCTGCTGCCTGTCAGCTCCGTTGGCAGTGGGCCCTCCGTGCCTCCTGGCTCCTCTCAGTGAGAGATGAGGGACACAGGCCAATTTGAGCAGGGTTTCCTCTCCCCTTCCATCCCTCGCTGTAGGCCCCTGGATAATCATGTCTCCCCCTGACATGTTCATAAATTATGGTGAACACCTGCAGCGAGCCCCAGCCTTTGAGTGTGAAGGCTTTGCTGCGCCCCCCCTAGAGAGGCTAACCTGTTAGGCCTGTAAACACATTGGCCTCCTTTGGAGATAGCGCTGGATATGAAAAAAAAGAAAGAAAACAAGCCAAGAAGCTTGTTTACCCTGCCTGTCGATACCGTGCTCCTCTTTGTCTTTTATTTTTGACAAAATCTATGTCGTTTCTCAGTACCTACTCTAGCATAAGGACATTGGTGCAACGTACCCTATTCGCAGTTGGATGACCTACATTACAGCAAATTCTTTCAGTCGTGTTTTCAACACCGTCCTCGGTAGCGTTCCAGCTGCAAAGATGTTGGGTCCGTGGCCGCTGCATGCATGCTGCTGTCTCTGAGTGTCTGAGGCAGTTTCTTGCGAGCTCGTATTGATCAGCATCGATCGCGGGGGGCCTCTTCGCCTGCAGCTGTAAGCTAATTCAGGCTGCGCTTCTTCCGTTGACATTTTCATCGCGCGGCTCGGCTCTTATCGAGTGGAGCCATAAAGCACTGCCTAAAACAGCCTCTGTCCTCGCTCTATGGCCTCCGCTAAATCACTCATCGGCCCAGGTACTATATGTCAGCCACCGTGTTTTACGCTGCTACTGTGTTATCTAGCGTTGCCTTAAAGTAGTAAACAACAACCTTGTAGAGTGGAGGGATCCCTGTGCCTGCTTTTCAGGAAGTCTAGTGGACCGTGAGTGAAGCGCTTTTTTAGTAGAGAGACGACTTTCGCATGGATGCTAAACCTCGGGCTATCAGGCTATAAACAACACTGCCTTTTTGCCATAATGTGCATCATCCGGCAAAGAGCATGTAGACACACATGGAAATGATCCTCGTGGGTGAAATGATTCAGAATTACCTCGGAGATGCAGGGTATTTATCTGACCCAAAGCCAGGTTTCCTAATTACAAACACAGGTTGACTCATTCATACCTGCCCCCCCCCCGCCCCCCCTTTTTTTCCTCTTCCATTCCTGCCTCTGGTAAGATAAGGCACCAGAGACGGGAGACCTTGGTGTTGTTCAGTAAAGGAGAGGATTCTGCTAGCCGTGACCCACTTCTGTGATTCAGATCCCATTGAGCAGCTAATCTCTCTCATTTTCTCTCTCTCTCTCTCTCTCTCTCTCTCTCTCTCTCTCTCTCTCTCTCTCTCTCTCTCTCTCTCTCTCTCTCTCTCTCTCTCTCTCTCTCTCTCTCTCTCTCTCTCTCTCTCTCTCTCTCTCTCTCTCTCTCTCTCTCTCTCTCTCTCTCTCTCTCTCTCTCTCTCACTCACTCACACACTGAGGCAGCCCACGAGTAGCAGAGCAAGCTGCTTAATCCATTAGAGCAGGCCGCACTAGGGGAGGGTTTCTCCAACGGTACCTATTTCAGTTTCAACCAATTCCTCCCATTAAGAAGACTCCGTTCTGAATGGTCACAATAAAGTACTACTTTACTACAATGAGACTACTGTTGTGGATACATTGTCATTTTGTGCATAGTTAAATTCAGCATACACAGTAGGTCTCCATATTCAATATTGAGAGACACTGTGCTAACAATACACTAGGCTAGCATCTCTACATTCTGAGGCATATTGATTCAGGTAGAGTGATTCTGGGGCTGGGTACTTTCAAGGTTTTATGCTCCGACAGGATGTTTACCTCGGCCTTTAATTGCATTGTCATAAATCAGGAGGAAGTGCAATCAGAAAATTGAAATAGAATGATTCAGTGGCCAAGTGTGTATTCGTCAGGAAGGTATTATATCTCACACAGGCAATTAGGCTGTTTGTGTTTCAAGTGTAAACACATTCAAGTCGCCCTTTAAAAGCATTTTCAAAAAGAGACTAATACCACCCCACCCCCACCCCCCCGCCCCCTCCTGTATTTCACCACTGAACATCCATTGGGTTCTTAGGGGCTTATAGTCAGGGACCAGTCATGAAGAGAGATGATGCAAATTCATAAGCAGCCCTCCAGCTTTTGATCAGTCAAGTCCTGAATTGCCGTGCTTAAAGTAAATACACCACACTTATGCAAACTGTTTCCTCTGACTTATAGTTTCCCACTTTTCCCCACTTTTCCCATTTGGCTAGTATTTATTTTGACTACTGCTCTGACACTTGAACACACACCTTGAACTCCCTGTGACCCTGTCCTCTCTCTCTCTCTCTCTCTCTCTCTCTCTCTCTGTCCCCGCCCAGGGCCGTGGGGTCGATGCATGGGCAGTGAGTGTGGCCTGGGGGGCAGCCAGAGCCGGGCCGTGTGGTGCGCCCACTCCGAGGGCTGGACCACCCTGCACACCAACTGCGACCAGGCCGATCGCCCGGACAACCAGCAGAGCTGCTTCCGTGTGTGCGACTGGCACAAGGACCTGTACGACTGGCAGCTGGGCGCCTGGAACCAGTGCGTGCCCGTCTCCATGCGCAACGCCGGGGTCCAGCGGCCGGCCGTGTGCACGCGGGGGGACGAGGGCATCCAGACCCGGGAGGTGGGCTGCGTCCAAAAGGCGGACGGCGTGCCCGCCGAGGACGCCATCTGCGAGTACTTTGAGCCCAAGCCTCGTCTGGAGCAGGCCTGTCTGATCCCCTGCCCGCGGGATTGCGTGGTGTCCCGGTTCACTCCCTGGACCCCCTGCTCCAAGACCTGCGGCATGGGCCTGGAGAACCGGGTCCGCTTTGTGCTGGCGCCGCCGCTGTTCGGGGGCATGGCCTGCCCCAACCTGACGGAATTCCAGACGTGCCAGCCGGGGAACTGCGTCGGGGAGGAGAGCCTCTACAGCCTGAAGGTGGGCTCCTGGGGGCCCTGCTCTGTACCCCTGCCACGCCAGGCACGACAGGCTGAAGAGACCAGCCCCGATAGGGGCGAGAAGCCAGACAGAGCAGACAGGCTGGCCAAAGCAGACAGGCCAGACAGAGCAGACAGACCAGGTAGAGCAGACAGACCAGGTAGAGCAGACAGGCCAGACAGACCAGACAGACCAGACAGAGCAGACAGACCAGACAGAGCAGACAGACCAGGTAGAGCAGACAGACCAGGTAGAGCAGACAGACCAGGTAGAGCAGACAGGCCAGACAGAGCAGACAGACCAGGTAGAGCAGACAGGCCAGACAGAGCAGACAGACCAGGTAGAGCAGACAGGCCAGACAGAGCAGACAGGCCAGACAGAGCAGACAGACCAGGTAGAGCAGACAGACCAGCTAGGGCTGATAGACCAGCCAGGGCCGACAGACCGAACAGACCCGACAGAGCCGATCGTCCAAAACGCCAGAAGAGGCCAAAGAACAAGGATAAGGTCCGTGAGAGGGTGAGGGAGAGAGTGAGGGGGGAGAAGGGCAGGGTGAAAGACCCCGAGACCAGGGAGCTCATCAAGAAGAAGAGGAACAGGAACCGGCAGAATCGACAGGGGAGGAAGTTTTGGGACCTACAGGTGGGATTCCAGACCAGGGAGGTGATGTGTGTGCACCGGAGCGGCAACACTGAAGCACTCAGGTGAGTCTCACACCTATAGCTTGTTTCCTTAAGTCCGAATCAGGATTGAAATTATTACTTTGCCGCATTTTTCATCTGGATCAGTTAGGTTTCACGTTACCTACAAGTCTCTAGCAAACCACACCTTGTTTCTGGCTGTGTGTCTGCTAAGCCAGTTGTGATTAGAGTGTGAGTGTGAGTGTGAGTGTGTGTGTGTGTGTGTGTGTCTGTGTGTGTGTGTGTGTGTGTGTGTGTGTGTGTGTGTGTGTGTCTGTGTGTGTGTCTGTGTGTGTGACGTGTATGTGTGCACGCATGCCTGCTTGTGAGTGTGTGTGTGTGTGTCTGCGTGCGTGTGTCCCACTCTCTGTGTGTGTATGTGGGTATAGGCAGCAGTCCCTAACCTTCCTGTGATGTCTGTTTCACATCCCTGTTATGACACCCCAGCATCCCCCAGCTCCGGATTCTGTGACAGCAGCTTTGAGACTTAGCCGGGCGAATTAAAAGTGCCGAAAGTGCTCTGTGCTTCCCAGCTCACACAGCTCCAGTCACACATGGTGAACTCATCACCCGCATGGGTTGAGAAATACTAATGAGAGTATTTCCCTCATTAGTTCATTTGTCATTCCCCCAATCAAAATAATTGTTTATTTATGCTGCCACTAGCTTTAAAGTATTGGCAACAATTCTACGTATTAAAAAAGTATGTAACCCTGATGTTCTAGCTGGCAAATTAATATTAATCATAAGACTTGTTTACTCTCAATATTGAAATATTCCTGCCTCTTCTCGAGCCTTCAAATAATAAGTAGAGCAACATTTTCTTCTTTCCTCGAAGTGAGAACTCAGTCAATGAGGACCTGTGGTTGTTTGTGGTTTTCAACATCATGCAGTGATATCTATCCTCCATTCAACTACAGAGCTCTTCCTAAGTTCACTCATTTTCCCAGGAAGCAATATGAACTTTATACCTTACCGTTTTCTCACTTCCTGTGCATCCACAGACGCTTGAGTCCAATCCAATAGGCTTCTTCAACTGAAAGCCATGAAACATTCTCTTTCAAATGTCAAAGCAGACACTGTAGTGTTGTTCTGTGACAATGTTTGTCCCTATTACAGTACTTCCTCTACAACCATACCAGACAATGTTTGTCTCTTCACACTAAGTAATACAGCCAGCATTCTCAAATAGAACAATACATTAGCATAATCAGCATAGTCACTGTGGACACATTTTGCCGAAACGCGTCCGTGGTGGCTATGCTGATTACACAGTACACCATAAAGTATTTAGATTATTTACTTATTGGATAAACCCTGGGCTATAATATCACTGTAATCAAAACAAAACAGCCTGCATTCTCCTTATTTTTCCTTATCATATTGCCATAGACTATTATTCTGTGTTGCACTGTGATTACTAAGCCAACAGCAGCCATACCAGCTGTATATCTCATCTCTAGCTCGTATCTGCATGAATGCACCCCAGCTCTGCCCTCATCTTCCACTTAGATACGATATCGCTATAGGAAGAAAGGAAAAAAGAATACAAAAGAAATTGAGTAATTGCCGAAGAGATCAAGGGTGAGAGAGCTCAATCGATGATGAGCAGAAAGTGTCAGGGGCTGCGTTCATTCTGCTAATTAATCAGGCGTGTCTCTAGCACCCATCAAACATCCAATAAGGGCTTGATGAAAGGTCTCAACCATAACATCTCTCAGCACTATAGGTCACAGGATCAAATCCATGTCGGTTTCAATTAGGAAATGGCCTATCATGTCTATCCCTCTAACGATGGCCACCAAAAGTGTCCGCATAGCCGGTTATTAATCAATGATACAAAAATGAGCTATGGCTTGAATGTACAGTATGGCTGGGGATGTTTTGGTAGTGGAGGACCACGTTGGGCAGTGTATGTTTTATTGAATCGTTTTCACCAAGGCGCATATGCTGCCGGCATGTTCTTGGTTGAGGAACGAAATGGATTTCTATCCTCATTCTGTCTCCTATGGAGAGTACTGTCTGCTGGAGAGGCCAC
>NC_137688.1:48922625-48992625 GCF_963989245.1 Nansenia antarctica | reverse complement strand
ATACAAAATTCTGCATCATTTAATCTCATAAGATGTATTCATATTGTACAGGAGCATAGTAGCCTGTATGAACTCTGACACATATCTATGTGGTCACAATAAAAACCAAGTGCACCTTTTCTCGACGGGTAAAAACAAACAAATCTGCATTTTCTTCCTTGCTAATGATGTGAGAAGAACAGGAAATCAATGTTGGCATGCCAGGTGCTCCTATCTATTTGAGGAAGTGCAGGAAGAGAGCAGGAGAGAGGTGTGAATGTTGTGGCATCAGGCCAGTCTATATTATTGAGGGATTCCTCTGCTAGTGTTCCCCATCTGCTGTCCCAGGGGCCTCCTTGTACCCATGCAGTGCCATGGCGACCCGGGAAACTCCGCTCATGAATATGGAGCCCTTTCATTGGTGACCTCAAATGAATTCCATTATTACCGCGGCGACAGAGGCCGTCCATTTAGCTGACCCTCTGCAACGGATTCTATTAATTCAGTGCCATTCAACAAACCTCTGTCTATGAAAAGCACTTATAGTGTATGATTTCCTTTGGTTTAATTCAGGTGAATGTATCCGCAGAGGGCCGTCTAGGTCAGAGACTTTCTCTGAGGGCCATTGAAGATGGATTGTGAATCCTGCGGCTCTCTCTGTACACAGAGATCTAAGGTCAACAGTAAAGAGAAGTCGAAGAAGCCAAACAATATGTTATGCTGTCGAAGCACCACGTCCACCCGGCTCTATTCTAATGAATACTAATGCTGTTTACTGGCTGAATAATACTTGTGGTAAAGACTCCAAATTAGTTTGTGCGTTGTCATGGTTTATTCATTTCAAGGGGACTAGATAGATGGATAATGCAACATTTATTGCAGTGTTCTTTTTGCAGTCTAATAATCTCACTGTGTGCGCAGCAGACAAACTCCTTTGGGAATGCTCAATTTTTTTCCGATGAAAAAAGTAACTGTACCCAGCCCAGAGAGAAAGAAATATGAAACCCACTGTCATAAATAGACCAAACATCTCGCCTTCAAGTCATCTCGCCTTCTTATCTTTCTAATAGTCTTGTATCGTCTATTTATTATATCAGAGTGTCTATTTATGCATGACAGACATTAAACTCAGTGAGGCTGAATGAGACATGATCTAGTAGGACAATCAGGCTTTGGCTTTGCATCTGCCCAGTTCGTATGGAGCGCTCTTGATTCACAGCTGGTATTAAACACACTGATGTGGATGCAGCTGAATACTATGTCATACTGTCAACACCAGGCTCACCACTGTACTCATGTCTCTCCCCCCCCCCTTCCTCTTCTCCCTCCCTCTCCTCCTCCTCCTCCTCCTCAGCTATAACTGGAAGACCACCGAATGGAGCGAATGCAGGGTGGATATGTTGCTAAGCCAACAGGACCGCCGCCGTGGCAACCAGACGGGCCTCTGTGGGGGCGGGGTCCAGAGTCGTGAGGTGTACTGTGTTCAGGCCAGCACCGACCCGCCCTCCAACCTCAGCTCGCTCAAGAGCAAAGAAGGTAAAAACCTTCTCAGCATGCTTCTGTTCCAAATCTCCACCCGTAATAATATGTCATTTCCTCTGTGACTTCCAGTGCAGTACGTCCCTGATATTCTGACTCTCGAAGAGTCCTTTTAAATAACCATTTTTTTGCTCTAGAATGTTTCCAAGGGTGTGATTTTTTTTATTTTTATTCGCCAAGGAAAGTAAAAGCTCTTTTTTTCATTTCCTTGTTATTTACCCATAACACTGACAATGACATCCATGGCAATGCACCAGCAGATTTCCCCAGTCAGCAACATCATGATTAACTCTGTTTGCGGATAATGCACAATATATAAGGCTGTTTACACACCACTGAACTGAGGGAAATACACTGTTTGTTACAGCAAATGTTTTGTCACATTTAGTTAACCCGGCTCGATACCCTCTCCGTGGAACAGGCTAGTCGACAGACGCATTTGGCTGGGGTTGTTTGAGCAATCTCTCCTGACTCGACTTGTGCACGCAAGCACCCCAAATCATCTCGGCGCTTACACCCCTGACTTCCCCAGCATTACCGGCCATGTGTGAAACAGGAAGGTGATTTAGAGTGTTCCTACCCCACATTACACCTGGAGCTGGGATAGATGAATGTGTTAATGAAAATGGAGAGGAAGAGAGGGAGGATAGGAGATGGGGGTGGGGTGGAGGGAGGGAGGGAGGGAGAGAGAGAGAGAGAGAGAGAGAGAAAAAGGGGGGGGGATAAGAGGGAGAGAGAGAACGAGAGTGAGAGAGATAGAGAGAGGAAAGGAGGTAGAGAGGGAAGGAGGGAGGCGAGTGTGCTTTTAAAGCAGAAGCGGTACTCTGAGCGTATATATACAGTATATATATATATATATATATATATATATATATATATAGGTGACCATGGGTTGGTAACACGCCCATGCTTATCCAGAACTGACACACAAGTTCTCTAGCCATCTGGTCAGTGGGCTCAACTGGCCACAGCTCACAGAAATTATTCAAATGGCTCCAGCTGCTCTCTCCCAGCCAGAGAATTGCAGAAACAGGCACTTTTGCTGTTAAAGGTTTGACTGTATCTGCATGTGGACTCTCTCCGTGCCCAGCGATAGAGTACTGGAGGTCTGCACTGTGAGCTGACACGGTGAGCTGCTCAGATGAGGTGCCTACATGGCTGTGGCCAGGGGAAGATTATGGGCTTATGAAGGAAGGATCCTGCAGCGGGACGTGACAGGATCTACTGGGAGATGAGAGGGAGGGTGACAGACAGAGAGACAGACAGAGAGAGAGAGAGAGACAGAGAGAGACAGAGAGAGACAGAGACAGAGACAGAGACAGAGACAGAGACAGAGACAGACAGAGACAGGCCTACCTGCAGCCACAAGCATCCTCTGGTGAGACTCTTACCTCGTCCTTGCCCTCTCCATGACACAATCATGGTGTAATGCGAAGGTGCGTACGGCACAAACGACAGAATGAACACACAGTTATTTCCTGGAGACAGGCATCGTTATTGTTCTGATTGCCAGCAATAGAGAGTCAGCGTGGTAGCACATTGACGGTAAATTCCAGTCAATGACTCCATTTACCTTACCTACACGCTTAATAAACCTGATAAATCAGGACATTCACAGGCCGTTAGCAACCGCTCAGATTTACTTTGGCTAGCGATCATAGCGGTGATGTCTGTCTCCAGAAATGTCTCCGGTTATGTTTACAGCCTGCAGTTTGTAACGGATGGATTCTCAGTGCGGATGACGTGATCACCGTTTCACTTTAGGTATTTCCATAGACGTTCCTGTGTCTTCTATCTCTCTCTCTATCATCGATATCTACGCGTTAAGATAAGGAAAATATATACTTTGTCCCCAGAGTGAAATTTGTCCTGGACAGACAGTTAACTGGGTTATTATGGTGTTCATCCTGGCTATTTGCAGCTGAATCCGTCACATATTATTGTCCAAATCTTGGTCTCAGCATTCAACAATGAGCGGTGTCCTTGTGGAATGCGGATAGAAAGCTCCGCATGGAGGAAATCTGTGGTCTGATTTACGCTGATGTAATATTGTCATTTGCTTTCAAGGATGATCGTTAAATCCCTTATGTGATTGAGCCTGCATTGTTTAGTAGCCAGTCACATCTCTTAACTCCCAGGGGAAACCTCTGACGGACGTTTTACCCACAGCCAGATTAGTGATATGGGTTGTTTCCGACCTATACGTGTGCCCATTCTGCCTGCGATTTACATGGGAAGATGAAAGCTTTATTTGGGCCGAAATTCGGTTTCAATCATGTAGGGATTACAGTTGGCTTCACCAGCTCGCGTTATGAATGCCAAAACACTGCTGAATTGGAGTGTGCATTTTGCTTGATCAAAAGCAGCTTTCCCCCCCATTCTCCCTGCCAATACAACATCACATCCAGATTCTCTCATTTGGCTGAACAAGGCCCGGTTTATTTTCTTACTCTGCAGGGAGGCCCCAAACAACTGGGAAAAGCAGCTGTCTCAATCTTTGTCCATTACAGCTACTGTGCATGGTTAGGGAGGGAGGATGTGAGGGAGGGAGGATGTGAGGGAGGGAGGGGGGAGGGAGGGAGGGAGGCAGTGGAGCTGATTCAATTGTATTGGCTTTGATGCTTATTAGCTCAAGCCAGCTTTATTGCCAGTGGTACCCCTGGTTGTAATCAATGTGGAGCCCTATTGGGGGGCATGCACACACACACACACACACACACACACACACACACACACACACACACCCTCAAAGCTGTATCTGTGATGCCATGGCGTTCCCAGCTCAGCTGGCACCGCGAGTGAGTTATTGATGGTGATGGTGAGGGGGTGGGGGGAAGAGGGCGAGCGGCAGGGGTCCTGCCTGGGCTTGGAGGTCCTAATTTGGCCTCAGGAACACCTGCGTCGAGGAGGAGGGGTGGAGGGGAGGGAGAGTCTAGACCATCTGGCAGCAGGGCAGAAGACGTGCCACCTGGGCAAGGTCAACCTGCAAGGAGATGTTCATTAATCAAGCTTTGTTATGGTCGCTACTATGAAGGAGGCACTCAGAGCTAATTCGCACTCAGGCAACATGGAACAGGAGGCCATTGTCTATCAGGACAGCCATGCAGAGTCGAGAACTAATTCACAACGAGCCACTTGAACAATCATGTCCAATTGTTTGCGATGAGAATGCGCCGGCGGAGAGTTCACACGACGTGTAAACACGTGGAGTCATTACCGTGGTAACCAACAGGTCATTTGACGCCTGTGCTTCAACAGCTGGCCGGCGCAGGTAGTAAGCATCCATTTACTTCACGTTTGGAAGCTTAACACATATTGTACTCTGCTTGATTGCGCCTTATCGACTAGCGTCAACACAATAATTTCACAGTTACAAATCTAATGCGGCACATGCAATTTGGAGAGAAAAGAAACAGGCTCATCACCTATAAACACACACACACACACACACACACACACACTCACACACACACACACACACACACACACACACACACACACACACATACACAAGTGCTCAGGCACACAGAGACACTCTATTAAAACGACACACCTTTGGCCAAGTGGAGGCAATTTGCATGTGAATGAGGTTGGATTCCGTCATGGCGCAGGGAGAATGATTCATCAGAGCGGTGACCTTGTAGAGAGTCACCTACGGCTCACGCACACAAACGCACGCACACAAGCACACACACACACACACACACACACACACACACACATTCTTTCACTGGGGCCTGACCTGTTGTCCGGGGATAGAGGAAAAGGCTTTGTTGTTTCAAACTAGGCTGGTTTTGGAAAGATGTGAACACTGAAATGAAAGGTAAAACTGTTTGCAAATAGTTCTCTTGGATTTCAAAGATTCAGTAATAGGGGTGTGAGGAAGTGCCGGCAAGTATGTTCATGAATACAAACAGTCTGTCCTGGCTTTCACTCTTTATCTGGTGTAGCTGTCGTAATCTCCTCTGACTGTGTACAACAAAGGATGATATCGTCGGCGTCCATGTTTTTAGCCCGCCGTTCTTTCTTTTGAGACAACGCAAAAACTGATCCACTGCCAGAGAACATGTCCCGACCTGATAGTGTGAATGTGGACGTCCTCCTCCCACTACAGCCTCTGCCTCTCTCCCCCCTGCAGCCTCCCGGCCGGTGGACACTGACCTGTGCCTGGGCCTGTCCCCCAACACCACTCAGCTGTGTCACATCGCCTGTCCCGTGGAGTGTGACGTGTCCTCCTGGAGCGCCTGGGGACCCTGCACCTTCGAGAACTGCCAGGATCAAGTGGCAAAGAAAGGTAGGCCATCGGCGGCCATCTTGGAATGGTACAGCCAAATCAAATCCAATCAAATCGAAGGTTATCGGTCACGTACATCGTAGGTGATATAGTGGAATTCTTCATGAATCTAGCTCCTCGTACAACAACAGTAAATACATCAATAAGTCAATAAATCGACAATACCATGTAATAAGGTAGTAATAAAGCTATAACTAATAATAGAACACAGACAGTGGTAATGCAAAAGTAGTGCAAATGGGTGCAGTGTATCAGCGGTTTATACAGTGGTAGGTCATTTACACTGTAAATTAACATCATAACTACATATCTGTGTTTACACACACAATTATGATCAGCTCTGAGTAGGCCTACTAAACAGGCTGTCACTCAACAGGCATTTGGGGAAGCTAATGAGATAATTGGGGATGTGCTTTACTCCTGATAAGAGTTTCAAAGTCTGGGGTGATGGTAGACAGAGCTACTCTCAGATCATGCTCAGTGTCCAACCTGTTCCTCTCCTTTGAGTTGAGCTGGACCAAAGTTGAGAGGCCACTTTCGCATAGGTAGGCAATGTGACGCTTTCCATGTCGATTCCGAAGGGGTCACTGATCCAGTGATCACCTCCATGTTTCTCCGGGAAGCCGTTGTGAAACTGAGCTTGCAGTTTTGTGAGATGCGCCGTGAGAATTCTTTTCAGGGCATTTTTGCCCTTGCATAGACACTTTTAATGTGTTGAGGTGCTCGAACACATCAGCAAGATACGCAACTCGTGCGAGCCAGATTTCGTCGTCAAACAGTTCAGTATAAGGCAAGTTATTCTCTGAAAGGAAGGCTGCGATTTCTGTTCTAAGTTCGTAAAATCGTGACACCTTTCCCCTCGATAGCCAGCGAACTTCTGAGTGACACACACTGGGGTTTCAGTCCATTTTTATTGTCAGTGTACGTAAATCCATATGTGACAGCAGCTGGTGTTTTGGGGAACAATAGCCGAGTTTTTTTTTACATTTTTGCGCTTTGCCATATTTAGCTACTGCTCGAATGACAAGTGACAGGCTAAGTTCATGTTGCCATGGCAACGGCTAGCCTACTGCACGTCTTTCACCCACATCTATCTAAATAAAAGCCTGACATCAGAAAGCTAAACACTATAGGCTAACTATTTTTTTTGGGCTTTAATTATTATTTAAAAATGTTTTACCACACAACCCATTCAGAACGAGTCTGCGACCTAACAGTTGAGAAACACGGATTTACAGTGTAGTGCAAGATGTGCAAAAAGCAGTGTCTGATGATGGGGGGGGGGGGGGGTAGTCTCCAACCTGAGGTCGTAGTCTAGCCACCTAATGGCCTGTGGGTATTAATAGCCTGTGGGTAGTATTAGTAGCAGCCTTGGAAGAGACACCAGCAGCACATTGTTGACACCAGTGTTACTGTTAATTGTGTTTACTATGTCGATATGGCCTAAAGTCTATTACAGTACACAATAATCAGTCATATTACCATTGACAATGAACTGCTTAAACAATTGGACAGCTTAAATTGTATTGATTCTGGTAAGTGTACGTAACTCTAAAACTCCATCTTCATTTGTGTTGAATTCCTCTAAATGTTGATTTATGACACTGTATGAGTCTCTGGATCAATTTTCTTTATTATCTAGTCATGCCGCTGAAACATGCCATGTCTCCGTGGTTACAACAGCAAAGAAAATCAAGCGGGGTATATTAATACAACAGAATGAAGACGTCAAAAACACTCAACGAGAGCAAGTGTTCAGTCAGATTTTTTTTTTTATTGAATGTGAAGTGTTCGATTGAGTATTCTAAAGTATGAAACGTCACTGTAGCTGCCACTAAATCAAAAGAAACTAGAATAAATGTTGCAGACTGGAGGTGTTGACACCTCTATGCCAAAGAGAGGTGTGAATGTGACATTGATTTCTCTCTCACAGTGATTGTCATGTGTACAGCACCATGGACAGCTCCACCTCCCCCTCTGTCTGCACGGCTATTCCAAACAATAACACAAAGGGTGACAACGATCTTCACATTCACCAAGCCCTACGGTGCTTGTCCATAATGAAGGGAAGGCGGGAGACACACAGAGGGAAGGAGAGATACAGAGAGAGGAAAGGGGAAAGAGAGAGAGAGACAGAGAGAGAAAGAGAGAGAGAGAGAGAGAGAGAGAGAGAGACAGATTCAGAGACAGATTCAGAGACAGAGAGAAACAGAGAGGCAGAGAGAAAGAGAGAGGGGGGGGTGAGAGGGAGAGAAGGAGAGAGAGAGAGAGAGAGAGAGAGGTAGAGGGTGGGGGTAAAGACAGAGGTGTAGGGAGGGTGGAGGCGGTGTCTTGTCTCTCCCTCTTTGTTAGGCGGTGTGACAGTTGGTGCTAGTCCATCAGTGAGGCTGACATGCTCGCCGGCTCAGCCCTTAATTGTCCCTGGAACAGCGGTCTGTGCCATGACTAATGCATATTGACTCTCCCTTAATGAAGCGCCTCAAATGGAAGGGATGGCTGGAAATTCTCCTCGATGCATCTTAATGATGGATTCGCTCTCTCGCTCTCTCTCTCTCTCTCTTTCTCTCTCTCTCTCTCTCTCTCTCTCACCGCGCCACACGCTCATCTCCTACTGTATGTTATATATAGCGGACACACACACTCTCTCTCTCACACACACACACACACACACACACACACACACACACCTACTCCAGTGTGTGTACCCTAGCTCTCATTATCGGGAGAGATGTGGACTCAAAGGGTTCCTCTGGGCACTAAATCTTTTTTATCCCCATGACACCGGGCGAAAGCATCAACATGCTGTGATCCTAGTGCATTAGTTCAATGAACGTTTGTCATTCGTTGTATAGGCTGTCCAAACGAGTGCAGACTGGAATTGGATAGCTACCAATAATGTTGGCCTAGAGTCCTAGTAACATCGTGTATTCCCCACTAACGGGTTGTCTTTTCAGGTAACAGGCTGTTTTCTCTAGTTATTTGGCTCGACCCTTTGAGATGTTACCAAACCATGCTGGTTTGCAGCCATTACCATCACATGTCCACTGCACAATGAGCCCCGATGCATTGATTTTGATCGGGTGAAAGGGGCCTCTCTCTCTCGATCTGGGTACCTTGCTGTCCTTTAGGCCTACATGACTGATGTGATTGAATGATAGCATAGCTGATCCCCTGGTCTGTATCCCCATCCTGCATCTCCCCTCTCCAAACCCCACCCCCCCCCACCCCCTTTGCTTTCATCCTGATAAAACCTTCACCTCGGCCACGACACACATGACAAAACACGTTCAGCTGACCCCCCTGATTAAATAAAGGTTCGGGAGAAGAACAAGAACAAGGAAGAGAAATAATCAGAAGAGAGAGAGAGAGAAAAAGAGAGAGTCAGACATCTCCACCTGAGTCCTGGAGGCACCCTACTGTCCTGCTCCCTTATCGGGCCCAAGCAGCAGTGTGGATTAGAGCTCAGGGCTGGACATAGGTGACCTTGGGCTGGGCTAGCCTCACAACCCCTTCCCCCCCCTCCCCCTCCCTCTGGTTCTGCAGCTACAGTGCTACTACCATGCCCTTGAGCTAGGAAAACCCTTTGAGGAGCCCAATCCCCTGCTGTATTAATGGATTGCTGCATACATTAGTCACTTTGGCTAAAAGTCGGTGTAATGAGGGAAAAAATAATAATATTCATTACGCTGAACTGTTCCTCTAATTTCAGTCATCTTCTGGGCTTAATGGGCTGTCATGTTAAATGCAATATTCCGCTTATCATCAAAGGCCGCGCTGCAAATGGCGAGTAGAGTTAATGTACTTAAGTTGCACATTTTAAAACTGCTCATCCAAAAACAAGTTGGTGCCTCTAAAGACCACAGAGGGGTTAGTGTTTGATGAGAGCGGGGGCGGGTTTTTCGATGTTCATTACCTCTTTATTAAGTTCGCTAATGTTTTTTTTTCCGCTAACAGGGTTAAAGCTGAGGAAGAGGAAGATCGCAAACGAGCCGACGGGAGGCACCGGTAACTGCCCGCACCTGGTGGAGGCCATACCGTGTGACGACCCCAGCTGTTACGACTGGCTGCTGGTGAAGCTGGACGAGTGTATCCCGGACAACGAGAGAGAGTGCGGACCGGGCACTCAGATCCCGCAAGTTCAGTGCGTCAACAGTGACGGTAAGCGGAGAGTCGGATTCCTTATTTTAAGATATGGATATGAGAGCGCTGCGGGCATTCAATCTGAGCACATCATGACCTTTACCTAACAGTGGGTTATTAACATCCTCTAGAAGACGTCCCTATCTTCAGTTTACACACCTGTCTGCAGGCTAAACAGGAATCAACTCCGTAGTGGAGTCAGTCTAGTAATGACTTTGCCTTTGGGATTGGGTACATTGCTTTGGGTTTTGCGTTCTTAATGAGTAAGGAGATAATCATAAATGAACACACCGTATGTCAACTCTCACGTCTACGTAATCACGTTTACTTTATTATTCTTTGTTGTGTCACTGAATTCATAATTACCAGGCAATAGTGGGTTTTCATGGTTCGTTCAGAGATTGTGTTCCAATACGTCCTGGGTGCGTTTGTGCCTACAAACCCATATTGCTCTGGGCCTGTGCTGCCTGGCCTTCCTTTGAACTGACTCCGCTGGGTCTTGGCCTTGGACCGATGCCCAACATGGTAATTGCTGCTTCTGTAGTTGTTGTAAGGGGCTACATTTCTCTATTGTGTGTGTTGTTATAAGATTGCACAAGTCTATGGAGGCTTGTGCGTGTGTGTGTGTGTGTGTGTGTGTGTGTTTGTGTGTGTGTGTGTGTGTGTGTGTGTGTGTGTGTGTGTGTGTGTGTGTGCGTGGGTGTGTGTGCGTGTGTGTGCGTGGGTGTGTGTGTGTGTGTGTGTGTGTGTGTGTGTGTTTGCGTGTGTGCTTGTGTTTGTGTGTGTGTGTGTGTGTGTGTGTGTGTGTGTGTGTGTGTGTGTGTGTGATCCCTCAGGCAGTGCCAGCACACCTCTCCTGGTGCCGTACACTCTCAGCCAGCACAATTACGGCCAGTTGCTTGTGCCGGGCCCCGGGGGACATCAGGCAGCAGGCTGTGGCTTGTGTGGCTTCACACAGGCCCCTTAGCACAAGGCTTCACACACACACACACACACACACACACACACAGCACCTGCTCTTTCTTTTCTTTCGATAAATGAAACTGGGCCACAGTGGCACAAACCAGTTGTGAGGTTCTATGAAACATCAGTAACCCCCGCTTCTGCCTTACAATAACAGTGGATTATAAAACTATACTGCAGTGGTCCATTAACAAAGTGCAGCTTCATATTGTAGTATTTCTCAATGACAAGTCTTCTTGGGCACACATTGAAATCCTTCTCTTTTCTCATTCATAATATTATTATACGTCACACACTCCCCCACACACAGCCCAAGTGACAGCTTTAACCATGGTCTCCTAAGAACTAACATTTGAGTTTGAGTCTGTGTCTGTGTTTTTTTAATGGCACCACAACTACAACACTAAATCAAAGAGATGCTAACCTTCACCCCCCCCCCCCCCCCCCCCCCCCGCCATCACAAAGATATTCTCTGAGGCTGTGTGTGGTACAGAGCAAACATTTGTTATTGCATGTGTAACAGGAAACAGTGTACCTTGAGAGGCTTGTACTGATGCATTTTTAATGTCTCAGGAGGTGAATACTGTGTTTGGGTTGACCGGGGGGCTGTTGGAGTGATGCCGTTTAGTCAAATTCCAGTATGATTTAATTAATTGGATTCCAATTTAATTCACCTTATCTAAATAATTTCGAACAATGGAGAAGAATAAGTGTAGCTGACTAGAGATTTTACCAATGAAAACTGTTATGGGAGAACAGTTCGTTATGTGTGTGTAATACCTGAGTGGATTTTCAATCAAATGAAAATAATTGATCTGAGATTTGAGGGAGAGAAGGTAAGGACAATCATTAAATATCGACTGGACTAAAGATAGAAATGAGAAATGACTAAAGTCTTCTCTTTTTCGCACTGGGTGTTGTTAGAGAAATGTGAAAAGAACTCACTTTGCATTAATGATTCAATTATAGAAAGTCCATTGTAATTGTATTTTACATCCTGTTTTTTTTCCAGCTATTCCTTCAATAAAATCTTTTCATATGAATACAGCAATTATGAGGAGATTCCTGAACCGTAGCATACTGGAGCCTAATGAGGACCCTAGGGAGGGATGGAGGGAGGGCGTGCGTGTGTGTGTGTGTGTGTGTGTGTGGGTGAGAGAGAGGGAGAGAGCGAGAGAGATGGCAGGTTGGGGGAGGAAGGGTGTTCATACTTCTCAATCACATCTCATATTGTAATAGTAATTAAGGTCTCCATTCACACCATTCCAATGTCTGCACCTCGCTGTCGCCTTGGCAATGATTATCCACTGTCCTCCTCATCTCTCCACCAACCGGTGAAAGGCAGCACACTCACTCTGAGGTAGATCACAGAGAGAGAGAGAGGCTTGGCTATGGTATTACTAGTCCCTTTGTGCCTTCGTTCAATCGAAAATAATATCCTTTCATAGCGAGAGATTGATTGTGTGAGAGCGATGCATAACAGTATAGGCATATTGATTATTACAAGTGCTGACAATGTGGTGTCCAGAACCAGATAGATGTGGCATGCGTTAACCAGACACATGTATCATGCCTCACAGTGATGAGCACCAGCAGTGGCACTGTTCGGGGAGCACCAGGACTGAGTGGGAGAGTGATTGTTTCAGATCGCAAGGAGAAATACTGTAGCACTGAGGTGAAACGCTGACAAATGTTCCTCTCCGTGTCCCAACCACCTCTCCTTCTCTCTCTCTCTCTCTCTCTCTCTCTCTCTCTCTCTCTCTCTCTCTCTCTCTCTCTCTCCCTCCATCCCTCCATCCCTATAGGCACCCTGTATAATATTGACCCATTTTAGCTCTGCGGTAAACCAGCCTAGGTAGCATGTCTCGGGGAGGCAAGAAAAACCTACAGATTTGTTCAAGGTGACCTCCCCATCCCCCCCCCCCCTTCTTCCCCTCCCCACCCCCCCCCCCCACCCCCCTCTAGTCCTACCCATCCCTCCCCCCTCTTCTCTTCCACTTCTCTCCCCCCTCTTCTCCTCCCCACCCCCCCCTCTACTCCTACCCATCTCTCCCCCCTCTTCTCTTCCACTTCTCTCCCCCCTCTTCTCCTCCCCCCTCCCCTTCTCTTACCCTCCTCTCCCCCTCTTCTCCTCCCCCCCTTCTCTTCCCCACCTCTCCCCCCTCTTCTCCTCCCCATCTCTCCCCCCTCTTCTAATCTCCTCCTCCTCTCTTCCCCATCTCTCCCCCCTCTTCTCCCTCCTCCTTCCCTTCTCTCCCCCCTCTACTCCTAACCATCTCTCCCCCCTCTTCCCTTCCACTTCTCTCCCTCCTCTTCTCCTCCCCCCTTCTCTTCCCCATCTCTCCCCCCTCTTCTCCTCTCCTTCTCTCCCCCCTCTTCTCCTCCCCTTCTCTCCCCCCTCTTCTCATCCCCATCCCTCCCCCCTCTTCTCCCCCCCTTCTCTCCCCCCTCTTCTCTTCCCCACACCCCCCCCTTTCTCCTTCCCATCTCTCCCATCTTCTCCTTCCTCCTTCCCTTCTCTCCCCCCTCTTTTCCTCCCTATCTCCCCCCTTTTTCTCAGAGAGGTACTCTATAACATGGCTGCAAGCGGTGTGGGCTTATTGTTTTCATGGCACCCTGTTGAATCAGAGTTATTGGTGAATTACATTAACTCACCTGGCTCCACATGGTCACTTTGGATGGATCCTGCCTGTCTTCTCCATTACCTCCGAGTGTGAGTGTGTGTGTGTGTGTGTGTGTGTGTGTGTGTGTGTGTGTGTGTGTGTGTGTGTGTGAGTATGTATGTGTGTGTGTGTGTGTGTGAGTATGTGTGAGTATGTGTGTGTGTGTGTGTGTGTGTGTGTGTGTGTGTGAGAGTATGTATGTGTGTGTGTGTGTGTGTGTGTGTGTGTGTGTGTGTGTGTGTGTGTGTGTGTGTGTGTGTGTGAGAGAGTGTAAGCGGTGGCCTTCTCTTGGTGTGCCACAAATTGAATAGAGGAGATGTCAGACGCTGCCTGGTACATTTCCATCAACAACCAGTTCAGACTCAAGTAGAGGAGAGGGCATTTGACTCAAACATGTGATGTGTGTAATGTTGAAAGGAGAAAACCGCCCTCTTTGATCACTTGGATTGCTTGCAAAGCTCCGTAAAGACAGGTGCCTATACAGCGACCTACAGCTGTGGTTTGGAAGCTGTATGTTCTACTGAGTTGATTACTGTCTGACATGCAGGAATAGAAAAGGGAGAAGGTGTTCTCCAAGAGAAGGTGCTGGAACGGGCCATATTTCACTATGTTGGTTTATTTACACTATACAGTGTGTACTTTGCTGAAAACATGCATTCTGGACAAAATGGTAAACTATTTCCTCTCTGAAGTCGTGATTGATTTATAGTGTTGAGTGCTGAGTAAGCGTGTATAGCTTCAGACTTGGAGTACTTTTTTTAGATTAGATTAGATTCAACTTTATTGTCATTGACAAGTACAAGTACAAGTACTGAGACAACGAAACACACTTTGGCATCTAACCAGATAGTGCACGACAGTATACAGTATTACAGTGAGTATAAGTAAATTAGTATGGAAGTCAATATACTTGTAATGGATATGAATATAAAAAGTCAATATACTGTATTACTAATTACTGTGTAATGAATATCAATATGATGAGTACAGTTCAGTACAGCTATTTTTACAGTATGATATATACAGAACAAGGGCGAAGGGTGATGATATGTACAGTTAAGATGTATGCACAGTATTACATTGGTATTACAGTGAGTATAAGTAAATTAATATGGAATTCAATATACAATGCAATGGATATGAATATAAAAAGTCAATATACGTGTAATGAATATCAATATGAGGGGTACATCTGATATATACAGAACAAGGGCGATAGGTTTTCATATGTGCAATTAGAGACCAATATAATAGTATGGTATGTGCAAACAGCAGTAGTGCAAAAGCTACATTGAAGTCGTGAGTGTGCAATGTTCCTCCTGTTGGGGGGTGGAGGGTGAAACTTGTGAGTGAAACCAGCGTCCGCGCTCCACGCATAAGTCCGCTGTCACAGAAGGCATCATGAGAGTCATTAGTGTCATACAAACACTTTAATGATTTTCCCCAGCATCTATATCTCAAGGATGACTTCCATCGTGTGTGTGTGTGTGTGTTTGTGTGTCCACGTCAATGAGCAATGCCCCTCTTCACACACGCACACACACACACACACACGCACACACACACACACACACACACACACACACAGACACACACAGACACACACACACAGACACGCACACACACACACACACATGGCGGCCCTCCAAGTCCCTCTTGGCTGGGCCTTATTGATCCCCTGTTGTCTGTTGCTGATGAATATTGATTGTTTTTTTCCCTGGGTTCCAGATGTGTCATCTGACTTACTGGTCTCTGTCCCGTCACAATGGCATTTTCACTGATACCTTGCCACAAAGGAACTGCTGGAATGGGGTGGGTTGGGGTGGGTTGGGCTGGGTGGGGAGGGTTGGGGGTGGGGTATGTTGGAGGCTAAGCCTGTGGTGGGGGTGTCCTGCGGATTACGATCGATACAGTTCTGTGCGGGGCTCCACACTATTTAAGGTCCTGAAAATCCTTGAAAGGACCTCGAAGGTCTAAATCCACTAAGCCTCCTCAGTTGTCCGTTTCCTTTTTAAGCCATTTTGGACAATTCATATTGAGTCTTTCCAGGGTCCTCTATCCTTAGTTTGACCTTCAACATCTGGCCTACACCCAACCTCTCCCTCTAGAACAGTATGAATGCTTAATATTATATTTAAAAAGCATTTATGTATGTATGCCTTTAAAAAAAAAATATATATATATATATATGTATGTATGCCTTTAAAAAAAATTTTTTTTAATAATCTTTATGTATGTATGCCTTTTCCCCAAAAATATTTACCTGAAGTGACTTACATTGGAGTGAGCGCATTTTTCAGTGTATAGTCCCAGCGGGAATCAAACCCACAACCTAAGCCACAGAGGACCACAGTGCCCATTTAACATTTCCATTAGAGAGCTGTTGAATAAAGTCATTGCAGTACGCTTATAAACCTGTAAAATGTTTCAGATGAAAGCTAAATACGTCCCCACGTCCTCATTCCCTCAAGTGTGTAGTTCTGTTTAGGCTCTAGAGAATACAGCTTTTCATTCATGTTTTCAAACATCCTATTATCTGACAGTTCCCCCCCTGCGTACCGCTGTCTCATCCGATTTAACCCCATCTTTATAGAGGAGAAACATTATGTAGTATTAATGTGTTTTGGAGGCTACTGAACTGCAAGTGAACCTCCTCTTCATACTGTTCTGGCTGCCCCAGTAGTTTTATGTCATTAAACAGCCATGAGGAATATGTATGAGGGTGGACATTGAAATTGCACTTCAATCTAAAAGCATGCATATATATACAGTATATGATATTTATGTTAAAAGCCAATTATTAAGAAATACGATGGTCGTATGTCATGTTTTCTCATGAATGTCACGGGCTGGTGTCGAGAGTTAGGAGCGATGTAGGAGATGATGGGCCCTATTATGCACTTCTTAACTTGCCGTCTTAAGTCTTAATTAAGACGCACCGCCAGGTTAAGACCTACCGCCACCCTTATTATGCGCTTCATACGCGCTACTGCTATTATGCAGGTGTCGATAGGCGCCCACACCAGTGGAGGCTCCTCCATAGAGGTGGAGGAGGCCTGGCCTCCCCAATAATTTGAGAGAAGAGAGATAGATTTTAAAAAGCAATAATTATATATTTTATTTTTTATTTATTTAACAAAAAACATATATTTTTTATTTTTATATAAATATTATTTATTAATATTATTTCCGTTTTGTTCATAAATCTTTTCCATGGCTAAAACCCAATATTGCAATTGTAAAGCACCTACAGGCCAGAATCCCTATCCGTTTCTATTACTCATACACGCGTGTGGTGGAAAAAGGTACTACACGGAGGCCAGGCCTCCCCTAGGAAAGTGGTTTCTCATAGAAGTCAATGTAATGCAATTTTTTTCATGGCAATATGTGATTGGCCAAATCATTGAAAATGGGTGGGAACAGGAGGCCTGGCCTCCGTGTAGTACCTTTTTCCGCCACACGCGTGTATGAGTGCTGTTCTGCAGGATAAATATTAGAAATGGATGAAGTATTGTTCTGAATTGTATGTTGTGTGTCTGATTGACATAGTGTTTGAGTGCTTTTGACATGTCATTGATTGTATGTAGTATGTTGTGGTGAATGTTGTGAGCCTGAGCAGAAGGGACAATAGCTGCTGCAGGCGGACCAGAGATTCATGCCAATTGTTTTGTTTATTTGATGACCCATTGTGCAGGCAATAAAAGCTGCTTCATCCACCATCCTGAGAGTGTCCCAATCCCTTCAGTACCGCCAAACACAAATTAATAATTTTTAACAAAGACAGATAAGAAGAACAGGGAACATTCCATCGCGAGTGAAGCGAGCAAGCGGGAAAAAAATTGGCCTCCTCAATTCTGGAAGTCACCAGCCTCCACTGGCCCACACATAAGACGTAAAACTCCCGTGCATATATTGCTCATTGTGGGAGTGTTCATATGTTAATGAAGTGCACTAGGCGCCCCTGCTGTTATGCGATCTGACTTTGATCCTAGCGCTAAGAAGTGGTTTGAAAAGTTCTTAAGTTTAGACTTCATGCACATTTTGAAACACGAGCGCGCCTCCGCGGTTTGCGCATGCATGTGGGCACACATGAACACGCACGTGGCTCCACGGCAAGACGTCAATTACGGTCACAGTATAAATGCCACCACTGGCAAATGTTAAGCCAGAGAGAGAGAACAATGGAATATATCCTAGGAAGGAATTATGATAGACGAAGACGGCGCGCCGAGCGCATATACCGGCAACGACTTTGTTACCTCGGGCCAAATCTCAAATCAATCCTGGATTCGTGATCTAAGCATTTTAGCGCTTTCAATTGGTGATCCAACTGTTAATAATGCTATAATATATTGCAATTACAATTATATTATAGCCTTTTATTAAAATATGTATAATATAGCCTATATATATATTCTTTTATTCTGTTTACAGAGCAGCAATGCTTGTATGAGCTGCGCTTCACCCGTCAGGCAGTAACTGACATTATGTCATGCACGAGCTTGTTACTTTCTTCTGCAGAGAAGCGCGCTGACCTCCTTCTTAGGACTTCCATAATAGCATAGCGCTAAAGACTTCACGCAGCAGGTTCTTAAAGGGAATGGCACCTGGCACGCTGATTGGGTTGATTGAGAAGACGCCCAAAACACACCCATGACTAATTTCTTTGCTTAGCGCCGGGTTTTAGGCGCCCACTACCGCACGCATAATAGCAAAGTGGCCTTGACCACGCCTCCACGTCTTAAGTTTAGATCTACCGCCTCGTCTTATTTATGAAGTGCATAATAGGGCCCGATGTGTTTGGACATGTTGTCATGGTCTAATCGGGAAACGGACCACGTGTCTGAGACAGAGTATCCTTCGTCTGTGAGCAACGGTGACTCACACTCTGTTGTCTTCGTGGTCGAAGACACGACAGCGGAGACATGAGTTTGTATACGGCTCTGTTTTGTTTTTGTCTGAGAGATGCGATGATTTGCAAACGAGCACATTTCTCTTCGCCGTTTTCTGTCAGAGAGGCACGAGCAAAATGATTACCCCCTTACTTACCTCGCTGACTGAATTTGAATTCCCACGGTTGTAAATCTCCGGTTTTTATTCATAAGTTTATGAATGTTGTTTTGACAGGAGCTGTTATTGCGTATTACCTTATGGTGCTCCCTTGTGCCCGGTAGCTTTCTAGTTTCCCCCTTGTTTGTCTGCTTCTGTCTGTTCATTTGTCAGCCTTTGTTATGGCATAAATACATAAACACACACCTTTGAAAACCCATGCCTCTTTTCCCTTCAGTCTCAGTGCTATGGGGATTACAGGTGTTATGTTTCACATAACCATAAGAACAAGGCTTTGATTAAGATATCATCTCTTTATAATGTGTACCCTGCTACCATTGGCATGGTATGAACTGTAGTCTCTAACACCTCTGCTCTCTGTCTCTCCCTAGGTGAGTATGTGGACACCCAGCTGTGCCGCGATGCCATCCTACCCATGCCCGTCATGTGTGAGGTGCCCTGCCCCAAAGACTGTGTCCTCAGCCCCTGGACCACCTGGTCTCAGTGCTCCCATACCTGCTCCGGGAAGAACACGGAGGGCAAGCAGATGAGAGCGCGCTCCATACTGGCCTACAATGCTGGAGAAGGTGAGCTCACACAGCGCCAGTGGTGTAGTCTACGTGATACGCAGGACTACGCCGTATACCCACTAGGAAAGGCCAAGGATTTCCATATACCCACTTAAAAATGTGCGAGGATACGTAACAGCGTTTTGTGACAGAACTTTCACACTTTCATTCATAAAATTCACCCTGTCTGTGTTACAAAGCACTTGACTTTTGGACAATTGGGACTGATTATAGCGCCAACGGCTGACTATACCATCAACGGGGGGAAATGCGACATGAAATATGTCAAAATGCAGCACTATCATGCACAGATCAGCCTTATAACATGTCATGTTAGATATATAACGCTAGACAGGGAGCGCAGATTTATTTTTATGGCGTTCCGAAATGAACGATATGTATAGCCACTAGAAAAAACTAGACTATACCACTGCACAGCACCCCTGTATAACCCCATGGCATACATTTACACTTTACATTTACATTTTTGACATTTAGCAGGCACCTTTATCCAAATACAAGTGTTTATAAATACAAATACAAATTCATTTGAGTCAGAAAGTGAATCATCTGTCCATCGGTCAGAGCAAGAAAAAGTAATCTATTGACCATTGGCAGTCATAAGGCTAGAAGAAGCCTTATTTTTTCTCATTGTTTCCTGCTCACTGCAGGAGGAGAACAGATACCATGCTGCGTGCCCTATAGTCTAGAACTCTCACCGTGTTTCTGTCTGTACACCGCCAAGCCGGAGTGTCAATATCTTATAAATGATTCTGTGTGTTCCTCCACAGCAACGGCCCAGGTTGTAGCGTGGGTTATTGTGATGCAAGGTGAGGATCGACGCTATCGGTTTAGACCACAGGGTAACACGCTTAAATAGGTGGTACAGTCGTAGAGATAGATTTTTCAATGTTTATTATTCAGTGCGTCCGACTGTAGTGGGTGAGATGCCTAGTGCTTAGTATTCTTTATAGCGCCTTTCAATATTTGCCTGGGGCTGTTAAACATTCATAACAACTTTTACATTCTTACCTTCTCTTAAGGTATTTCACAGCTGCAGAAGGTTCCTCCTCTCTTTGGTATAACTATGTCCTATAGTAGTCCTATTAGATGACAGTACCCTCCTAGATGCTTCTAATAACTTCGTTATGTGGCCCTTGTGATGTTTTAAGTTGAAATATGGCTACATAGATACCACTCTTCCACCCCCCACCCCCACCCCCCTCCCTCTCTCTGCTGCCTCAGCATAATTCCACACTCGCGGAATATAAAAAATCCCCCTCAACAGCATTACGTACTGTATAGCACAAGCAACGTGCGTTCCACAGTGTTAAGTGCTGGAAAGCCCCAAGGCAGGGAGGAGGGGGTGAAGAGAGAGAGAGAGAGAGAGAGAGAGAGAGAGAGAGAGAGAGAGAGAGAGAGAGAGAGGAAGGGAGCTAGCGTTTGAGTGGTAGAAGAAAGATGCTAAAATGAGTGAGCCTGTGGGTTAGAGAGCCTTTTAACCTGCCACTCACCTCCTCCACTGAGAAACCCGTTTCCACTAAACCTTAAGAGAGCCGGGGTTATTCCAAGCAGCCGGCGGCAGCTAGAACAGCATGTGCTGTTTTATAGCTCCTGCATCTGATCATCTCTGGTACAAGGGGTTAGGCCTCGCCTCTCCACCCGACCACACAGAGCAGTGTGAGCAGATTCACAAGGTCCATGCAGGAGGGAGAGAGAGGTTCGCTGCATACTTCATACATTATGGATTTCACTCCGAATGGATACTGTGGTTCATGCACGTCGTGCACATGCACGCACACACGCACACACACTCGCACTCACACACACACACACACACACACACACACACACACACGCACGCACACACACACACACACACACACACACACACACACACACACACGCACGCACGCACGCACACTGGCATGAAGAAGACATTCACGCCGAGGAGGAGGCAGCGCCAGGCTGCACGCTGCGGTTGGTTTATTAGCCTTCCCACGATTCAGCAGGCAGCGTCCAGAATAAACGACAGGCCGGCGGTGCGCCACGCCACCCCACGCCACGCGGCCCGGCAGGTGCGAGCTAGATGTAGCATGAAGCTCCTACAGACTCAGCTCTCCTGGCCATCTGCTCCGACGCACGCTGATGGAGGAGGAGGGCCTCGGGATGAAGCGTTCACAGTTTCACACCATACAGCATCTTTACAGTACAGCACGGGTGGGACGTGGTGTTATTAACCCTTTGTGTTACAGTCCCATTGCCACTCATTGAAAACCCTCTCGTCATTTCTTGACTTAACTTTGGAAAACGTCACAATTGGTACATTCTGGTATTTTGCTACAGTGATTACATTACAAAGTTACAGATAAGTTATTAGGTAACAACTGTGTAAAAAAGAAAAACAGATGTCATGTATATTTCTATGTAACTACTGTATGAAGTCATACGTAGACTGTGAAATGAAGTGACCAGTCCTCCTCATAGTGACCCTCCAACCAAGCACCTGATCCAGCTAATCAACTCATGATTAGAATCAATGCTGAACTGATTCAAGACAGTAGTTGATTCAGGCGTGTTACTGCTTGGTACCAACAAAAACCTGCATCCACACTTGCCCTCTGTTGATAAAAATGTCCCACTCCTGTTGTAAAGGGTTTATTATTATTATCATTATGAATAAAATCGTCTGTCATGATCTGCAATGAATAGAAATGATCTGTGCACTCTAGTTCTCAGTTGTCGATAAGGAGGCCTAAAGCACATAGCCAAGCGCAAGCAATTACTGAAGGCCGTGTTAGGACACACGTTGGTTATAATGACAGAAAGGATTAGCCACGCTGACAAGATACAGTTGAGTAAATAACAGCAGGGGGGGGATTAATATCCGTTATCCACAATGTGATGGCAGCAAAGGTCCAACAACACCTTGGACAGGGCCAAGCCTGAGTGCTGTATCTTGATCTTAGTGGAAAATTAGCAATCGCTTTATCTGAGGTTTATTAAACCTCCCCCCACCGGGCAATTGGAGGGCAAGGTTGATTCGCTTTAATCGGTATCATCTAAACATTGGAGTAGTAAAGTGTTACAGTCTCATTTATTATATATAACACCGATAACGACGTGTCAGAGGATCTTTTAACAACCCCTACCTGATTCATTAATGTTCTCTGATAAAAGCCAATAGCATCTATTATAAATGACCTGCTGAAGTACCTCATCCTGAAGCGCTACATAGAGGTCAATTATTTCCTCTCTCTGTGTGTTCCTATTGAAGAAGGAGCACCCCATCGTGTACGCTTCATTCGGTTTCCCTGCTCCAACATTGATTGGTCGATCTCGGTCAATGCCTACCGCAGAGTTAATGGCTGACCTTAACACAGAGGGGCCCCGTTTCCCAGGGCGACCGCAGCTGCTAATGACAACCCTCCATGGTGACGGGGGTCACATGGTGTCCTCTCCACCTGGGTCCAGGATACTGGCAGGCCCTCGGGTCAACTCATCTGTCTGTCTATCACACACACACACACACACACACACACACACACACACACACACACACACACACACACACACACACACACACACACACACACACTGCCTTTTTCCCCAAGAGACCTATACTGGTTTATCTCCCTTGTCTCTTTATTATTATTTTTTCTTCAGGCCAGCGTAGAGGAATCAAATGAATAAGTTAATCTGTGGAGATCCACCAACACAGCGTGAGGCGGCATCAACGCACTGAGAGGGAACCGCCTTGCTTGTCACCTTCTCGGTTTTAAAACATTAAAAATACAATTCAATCGCTACAGTGGAGAAAACCATATGTACCGATAACTTGGGGATGGAATAGTCTAACGCCCCCAGTCACAGCCAACCACAATGACAGCACAGACTAGACTACCACGGCCCTCCCCTGTCCTCCTTCTCCATCAGGTACACCACAGTACCCCATCTGACGTGCGTGTGTGTGTGTGTGTGTGTGTGTGTGTGTGTTCCGTGTGTGTGTGATCGGCAGGAGGTGTCCAGTGCCCCAACAGCAGCGCCCTGCAGGAGATGCGGAGCTGCAACGACCACCCCTGCACCGTGTACCACTGGCAGACGGGCGTCTGGGGACAGTGTATCGAGGACACGTCCCTCCCCTCCGCCAACGCCTCCTCCCCTGCAGCCCGCGGCGGCGCCGGGGGCGGGGAGGCCTCGTGCTCCGTGGGCATGCAGACGCGCAAGGTGATCTGCGTCCGGGTCAACGTGGGACAGGTGCCGCCCAAAAAGTAAGCACAGTGACCCGACTCACCCACCCACCTCCCTCCCTTCCTTTCATTTACATTTACATTTTTGGCATTTAGCATTTATTCCAAAGCAACTTACAATCAATACATTTGACTAAGCAAGTGAATCATCAATCCACCAGTCGTAGCAGGAAGAGTAATCCAGCTCAGACCCGGGGCCATTGGCAGTCTCTGTGATAGAAGGAAAAACCTTCTTCTATCACCTTCTTCTAAACCTAGGCTTTTATTTTATTTTATATAGACACTGGAGGAACAGAGAAACAGTACAAGGGGGGCAATAGACGTTTTAGGGGACACAGTAAAGGGGAAAAGTGGGTGTCTTCAGGAGACGCAGTGCTGGGGGACAGTAGATGTCTCAGGAGGAGCAGTTAAGGTGTAACCTGAAGAGATGGGTCCCCTTTCAGTAAGCTCATTCATTTAAGGAAGTATTAGAGGGGGAATTAAATGAATAAAAGAATAAATAAATTATAATCAATAAATTATATTTATCCCCTGCAGCCACAGAGCCTCAAAGCTATCGGCTGATGATGAGAATATGTTATTTCTGCGGATGAGTAATGATATTAGTCTAAAGTGATATATAGACTTGAAATTAACGATTGGGAATGAAATATGAGTGCTTATGGTGATGTGGTTTGATGCGTATGCAGATGTTATGAAAGCTCCGCGGTATGTTCACCCCCCCGGGCGTTCATCTGTCTCTTCTTCCAACCGAGTCATCACGGGACTGGGCTTCATAAGCCTGTTTAGCATAAATCAAAGCGCCCAGGCTTTGTCCCTCTGTTTGTGTGTGTCTGTGTGTGTGTTTTTGTGTGATTGTGTGTGTGTGTGTGTGTGTGTGTGTGTGTGTTTTTGTGTGTGTGTGTGTGTGTGTTTGTGTGTTTACTAAGGGTTCACTGTGTGTGTGTGTGTGTGTGTGTGTGTGTGTGTGTGTGCGCACGCGTGCCGATGGAAAGCCCTGTCTGTCTGTCTGTCTGTCTGTCTGTCTGTCTGTTTCTCTGTCTGTCTGTCTCTCTGTCTCTCTCTCTGTCTGTCTGTCTGTCTGTCTGTCTCTCTGTCTGTCTGTCGGTCTGTCTGTCTGTCTGTCTGTCAGATATTCTATTATTACCCGTGTCTGGCTGAGGTGTGAGATTTCCTGGCCAGTTGCTTTAAGCATCTGGGTCTCTTCCCCCCCTGAAGGCATTCTGCTTGGAATGAATTATCTATTTCTTTCTTTATTTCTCTGAATAGTCGCATTATTTTGGCATCAGCCGTGGAACACTAGGCAGGCGCGGCACCATGCTGAGTATGGAAATGAGCACCAATATATTCCTGCGGTTCCTCCCATCCAGGAGTTTAGTCAGTGGTCTATACTTGTGCCTCACACTGAGCACAGAGGAGGGCAGCCCATAGTAGTTATGGCTTCAACCAGGAAGTCAACACAGCTGCCCAGTAGGCTGAATGGGCTGTGATCATTAAATATATTCACCAACGGAGGCGGGAGGGAGGATATATCAATATGCCTCCACGTCAGCTTATGAAGTCATAAAATCATTAATGAAACGATATGCTGCACAGTGGTATGGTAATGACTTCATGATGATGTTATATGTGATAGAGATATGACGCTTTAATAATGTGGGAAATGGAAATGGAAGTAACACAATCCGTGTTTTATATCTCTTCTGGGTGTGGTTATGAAACGGCCACGGCATCGGCCACACAGTCCCCTACCCAACCAGCTAGCCTTGCACGCATGGACACACAGATGCACCCACGCACCCATGCACACACACACACACACACACACTCACACACACACACACACACGCACACACACACACACACACACACACACACACACAGCAGTGTAGATAAATAACTAAAGACAGCCATGGGGAAGCTCCCAGCATGGTTCTGTTGGTGCCAATCCAGCACATCTCTATCAGATCCCCCAGGGATTCTGTGTGTGTGTGTGTGTCTGTGTGTGTGTGCGCGTGCGTGCATGTGTGTATGTGTGTCTGAAAATCACCTATAGAGGATGTGTGTGTCTGAGCATCTAGATGATGTGATTTCAGGTGTCCCGAGAGCTTGCGCCCAGAGACCGTGAGGCCCTGTTTCCTGCCCTGTAAGAGAGACTGCATCGTCACTCCCTACAGCGACTGGACCCCCTGCCCCGCAACATGCCAAGCAGGTAGGTTCTGTAGTTCTCATTACGATCAGGTGCACATACAGACAGACAGTTGGCTGTCGATGGCAGAAACACAGAGATGTCAAGGGAATATTTACAGTGTGCTTACAGCATTTGAAAAATGCATTACAACTGCTACGGATACTGTAGTGTTTAATGTTATTATTATAACAATACACTAATTTGCTCCATCGTAAAATGATTGCTCTTGAATTGTCGAAATTGTTATTGTCAAAACAATCCTTCAGTTGCGGAGCTGTGACATCTTGTAAACACAATGAAATGCCATTGTTGCCAGGCAACCTTGTTCTATATAAAGAACAAGAACAAGTGCTCTAATAAGAGATTATTGTGAAGCAATTTTGAAGCAATTTGCCATACACAACAATCTGCTTGTTAGGATAGATATTTGTGTGATGTTCAATCCTGGGAGTGGTTTGAAATATTGACACACTGCCAGAAACATCTAACAGATTTATCCTGTTGAGACCACTAGCTTTGGACTGTTTTCTTTCTCTTCTATCCTTCATCTATCCTTTTATCTTCCTTTCTTATCCCTACTGGTATTGTTTTACAATTGGCAGCCAGTTAACTTATGTGCGGTGTGGCATGTACCTTAAAAAAGACCAGCTACAAATGCATCCGTTGTTATGGTAATGACTCTGAGAGTAGCCTCCTCGGCTGACAATAAAACGGTCTCTAGCTTTGTAGAGCAGGATTTGGTAACTGTAATATGATGCTACTGATATAGATACGGTACGTTCTTCCTGTAATGGCAATAACCTCTATCGCCCACTGAGGTGGGTGGATACCACAGAGCTGAGGAGAAGAGAGCAATCAATACACCCACTTGATTTCATTAGGCCCCCCTCAGAAGTGGACAAGTGAAACAGCAGATTTGCAAGAGAGTATAGATGACGGCAACGAACCGTGCTTGTTTGTGTTGCAACGGTGAAACGCTGCAAACAGTCAGCAAACAAAAGACTCTTATTTGAAAGGCAGTTATTTGAAAGGCACTTTTCAAAGACCTATCCTACGCACACATTCATTATCGTTTACCACTGGACTAGAACATTGTTGACGTCTGTTACGGCTCTGTGTATTTGTTTGTGGAAATACAACGGATGAGTCATGGTGTTTTCTACGCCCACAAGGGTTGGGCATCTGATAGGATGTAAGACACTTCAATAAACAACTCACTCAATCAAAATGGATGAAAACCACATTCCTGTATTTTTGGGGGGTTTGTGTTTCTCCAAGGTAACACAAAAAAGAAACAGTCCCGTAAACGCCTCATCATCCAGCTGCCAGCCAATGGGGGCCAGGACTGTCCTGAGCTGCTGAGTCAGGAGAGGGAGTGTGAGGCGCCGTCTGTCTGTCTGGGCTACAGGTAACCCTCCATCACCCCACACACACCACACTACTGTCTGTCTGTCTGTCTGTCTGTCTGTCTGTCTGTCTGTCTGTCTGTCTGTCTGGGCTACAGGTAACCCTCCATCACCCCACACACACCACACTAATGTCTGTCTGTCTGTCTGTCTGTCTGTCTGTCTGTCTGTCTGTCTGTCTGTCTGTCTGTCTGTCTGTCTGTCTGTCTGTCTGGGCTACAGGTAACCCTCCATCACCCCACACACACCACACTAATGTCTGTCTGTCTGTCTGTCTGTCTGTCTGTCTGTCTGTCTGTCTGTCTGTCTGTCTGTCTGTCTGTCTGTCTGTCTGGGCTACAGGTAACCCTCCATCACCCCACACACACCACACTAATGTCTGTCTGTCTGTCTCTCTGTCTGTCTGTCTGGGCTACAGGTAACCCTCCATCACCCCACACACACCACACTACTGTCTGTCTGTCTGTCTGTCTGTCTGTCTGTCTGTCTGTCTGGGCTACAGGTAACCCTCCATCACCCCACACACACCACACTACTGTCTGTCTGTCTGTCTGTCTGTCTGTGAGGCGCCGTCTGTCTGTCTGGGCTACAGGTAACCCTCCATCACCCCACACACACCACACTACTGTCTGTCTGTCTGTCTGTCTGTCTGTCTGTCTGTCTGTCTGTCTGTCTGGGCTACAGGTAACCCTCCATCACCCCACACACACCACACTACTGTCTGTCTGTCTGTCTGTCTGTCTGTCTGTCTGTCTGTCTGTCTGGGCTACAGGTAACCCTCCATCACCCCACACACACCACACTACTGTCTGTCTGTCTGTCTGTCTGTCTGCCTGGGCTACAGGTAACCCTCCATCACCCCACACACACCACACTAATGTCTGTCTGTCTGTCTGTCTGTCTGTCTGTCTGTCTGGGCTACAGGTAACCCTCCATCACCCCACACACACCACACTACTGTCTGTCTGTCTGTCTGTCTGTCTGTCTGTCTGTCTGGGCTTCAGGTAACTCTCCATCACCCCACACACACACCACTCAATAGGGAACCATGGGAAACTAACATCTGTCCAAATGATGATACAATCAATGTCTAATAGGCACATAAACTCTGTTTATGCCATGCAGTTGACCAGACTGAATTCAAATATTAATATTATTATTATTATTATTATATTTTTTATCATCAGTACCACTAATGTCATAACAGAATCATCACTTTATATCAACTTACATGACTATGGATATCTGCATGTTTTGGGGTAGTGCTCACAGTTTGCAGTAGTCCCAACCCATGCCATCGCTTGGTGATTGTATTTAGTTGTTCAATTCCAATCCCATCCTGTTGTTGGTGTTGCAGGTGGAAGACACACAAGTGGCGCCGGTGTCAGCTGGTTCCGTGGTCCGTTCGCCAGGACAGCCCCGGGGCTCAGGAGGCCTGTGGACCGGGCCTGCAGGCTCGAGGTGAGCAGCGCCAGAAACACCTCACACCTCATACCTGTTATCTGCTGCTTGGTACAGTATAGAACTCTGTACAGAACCTCATACCTGTTATCTGCTGCTAGCTACAGTATAGAACTCTGTACAGAACCTCATACCTGTTATCTGCTGCTAGCTACAGTATAGAACTATGTACAGAACCTCATACCTGTTATCTGCTGCTAGCTACAGTATAGAACACTGTACAGAAGCTAGATTACTGTCTGAGAGCATACTTAATATCTCACAGCAAAACATAGGTGAATAGTTCTAGTTTTGATCCACCACACCACTGCACATACACTTTTTGTGTATTTTATGCACTTTGAGATTATTCTTGTATAATGAAAAGCCCTTTCTAAATGTAATACAATATTATGATTATGATTATGATTATGATTATGATTATAACAATAACAATAACGGTAATATAAACAGACCTAGAGAATAAGTAACAGGGCTCGATCAGCAGCATAACATGATGACATAAGGTAGCCACTAGCCATCGTTAGAAAGCCAGTAAGGTGGATCCTCTCAAATCAGCTCCTTGGACCAGGTGTGAGAGAGGAGAGCTAGCATCAAAGTAGCACCTTGGGCTCCATGCAACTCTAATCTCCCTCTAAATGTGTCAAGACGGCAAGGTTAAATTACCCCTCAGAAGACGTCCCAAGCTTTCTAGCTCTATCCGTGTAGATCATTTTGATTTAGGTTCAAACAGCAGTGCACAGACCGAATCCAGGGGATGCTTTGTGCGGGGGTTGCTATATCATGGCAGCAATTACTTCCATTTACAAAATGGAGGCAGAAAATTGACGACGGAGAGAGTTTCCTCCATTCCAAGCCAAGATCTCGATTAGTCTTAAAGACAGTAGCCATTATCTGATTCAGATGACTCTACTTCCATTTTCACACTTGACATTAGGGCACCATTACCTGTAATAGTATCTCTGTAGACTATCAATACAGAGGGAGAGACAATTCAATACAGAGCTCTTATACTTCTCACTCAATGCTATCTGTCTGGATCTGTTTGGGTGGAGAGTCGAAGGCTTGACAATGCTCCCACCCATTCACATGCCTTTTCCTGTGTGTGTGTGTGTGTGTGTGTGTGTGTGTGTGTGTGTGTGTTTCCTGCGTGTGTAAGAATTCGAGAGAGAAATAGAATTTTTTAGAATGTGAGAATGTGAGTGAGTCTACCTTCCCAACACCAGTTAACATCAAACAAGTTATTTCTATTTTAGTATTCAGTGCCATCTTTTGCCAGTATTCTCCCACACTTAAAGGTTGTTAGTAGACGGAGCACGTCAGCCCGCTATGGGCCCATTAGGAGCCAACATTGAGTTAATCACCTCTTCAAATGCTATCCAGACCACTGTTTCTGTGACGAGATAGCTTAGCTCAATTGCATCTGAAGTCAAAGCGCGTTAAGCAAATGAGATTGCCTCTGCCTTGATAAACTAGACAACCTATGTAGCTAAATGGTGAATGGTCAACGGTCAAATAAGCTTATCTCTCACCACCTCCATTTTCTCTTTTTTGCCCGAAGCTGTCTCCTGCCGAAAGCAGGACGGTGGACAGGCAGAGATCGGAACATGCCTCAAGTTCGCCAGCTCCATGCCTCCCCTGACCCAACACTGCCAACTCCCGTGCCAGGATGACTGCCAGCTCTCAAGCTGGTCCAAGTTCTCGTCCTGCACCTCTGACTGCGTGGGCGTGAAGACCCGCAAGAGGGTGTTAGTGGGTGAGTGGATTCACCTTACCTGACTCTTCATCCCTGGTTCACTGCAGCCCATGAGATAGTATCGCCTCATGATAAGTTTAGCAGATCTCATTTGTTTGTCAACTGCCTAAGTGCCCTTCACCTCGGGGGGGGGGGGGGGGTCAGTGGGCTTTCTATAGGATTATACGGGATAAGGCCCTTGGATTATTCAGGATAAGATGTGCTGCTATAAATGACTTGTATGGAACCAGAATAAATAAATGTTCCACTTTATCTTCACTGAAAAATACATCCAGTAGTAGCATATGAAAGCTGAGAAAGATGGTGAACGTAGTGAACATGGTGAAAATAATGTTTTCTGTGAATAACTGAACAGAACCGAATAGATGCGGGCCGCACACCTGCGGAGAGAGAGAGAGGGAGGTAACAGTTTTTGATGGATTACCGGTGCTTCCCTCCTCTACCTCCCAGGGAAGAGCAAAAAGCGGGACCAGTGTAAGAACAACCAGGTCTACCCGCTGAGCGAGACCCAGTACTGCCCCTGTAACAAATACAACGCCCAGCCCGTGGGGAACTGGTCTGACTGTATCCTGCCGGAGGGGGGCCGTGTGGAGATGAAGGGCCAGGGGGACACCAAGGAGTGTGGCATGGGCTACCACTACCAGGCCATGGTGTGTTACGACCAGGACAACCGCCTGGTGGAGACGTCACGATGCAACAGCCACGGTGAGTCCCGTAGGGCCTCTCTTAAAACCACTAGATCCACTATAGTACACTACACTACCCAACGTGCACTGCTGAGCTGGCTTTTTAAGCTCGGCAGGCAGAGACTCTAATTGAAGACGGTCGTGTATTGAAATTGGAAATGTGTTTGTTGTTTTTGGAGTTCGCGTCAATTTGTTTGCCGCCCGTATTCAATACGCAGAGAGAGCATTATTCTCGAAATCAAGTGAATCATTATTCCAACATTTCCATACATGTTCTATTGATTCCGCGTCATTCGATCCCGTTTGACGTCAGAGTGGAACGCACTCATCCCATTGTGTCGTTTTATCATCCCCTGATTGTAAATTCAATAAGAAGAGAATCAATGTGGAAACCTAGAGCCTTCTGCCTGGCTGCCTCGCTCGCAGCCTAAATCTGTCAAAAGCTCCTTGTAATGAGCCACATTAGCATTCCGGGAATACGCGCCAACGCACGTCAGAATCAGGAATCACACAAAAAAAGAATCACAGCACTGTCGTATTTCTCTGCGTATTAGTCATTGGAAAAATTCAGCGCACATCAAAGTGCTCGGGAGGATGAGTGGGCCTGAGTTTGTTGTGGGTAAAACCCATCTCTTTGTGAGTCATCGCCTCGCTCACAGTTACAGGGCGCTTATGGTTGATGGCGTATAACGTGACAAGATACCGCGAGCTATTTCTGGGGCTGCAGCAGGTTCTGTTTCTCCCAACACCTACAGTATACCCATCTACTGTTCTGATTGTCACCCCCCCTAACGTCACACTACGTCACACTGATATCTTCGCGGCTGTCAGCTGTTCGCAACTGACGCGTCGCCTCAGGCGGGCGTAGGACGGCGGGTTATGTTTATAGCGTGTTTATACAGATCGTGGGAAAGATGTGTTATACATGGACAAATATGCAGTCAGCGTTTGTCTTTTTATATGGAGACAGTGTCACACTGTTACCGTTCTACATTGTGTTGTTTGTATCTTTATCTGCAGGTTTATTTTGAAGAGGTGTCTTCACACTAATAAGGCTGTTTTGCAGGATGAGGATATCTGTCAAATGAAAATAAATATGTGTAGCTGACTTGAAATGTTCTCTGACCCACACACACTGGTGTCCTTATCATTAGTATCATTAATGTCAAAATGTCAAAATTGAATCATAACGTTTGTATTATTATTATGATTATGATTATGATTATTATACACTGTAGCTACATACATGACTCTCTCCCATCAACATTTATTGGAGTGTACAGTATAGATAGAAATGCTGTAGACCTATTTCTACGTACTGTAGACCACTGTACTGTAAACCTCTAAAGTTGCCTATGGTGACCATTGCGTGGGCTTTAACAGGATTTGGTCATGTTAAACCAGCTAATGACGATTGCCTTGAAGGATTGAAAGTGATCAATGGGTTCACCCTAACGGAAGTGGCCTCAGTGGCCTAACACTAATAGGGCCCTATTATGCACTTCATAAGTCTTAAGCAATAAGACGAGGCGGTAGATCTAAACTTAAGACGTGGAGGCGTGGTCAAGGCCACTTTGCTATTATGCGTGCGGTAGTGGGCGCCTAAAACCCTGCGCTAACAGGGCTCTACAGTGCGACCATTTCACTCGCATTTGCGACTAAAAATACATCTGTGCGACTAGAGAAATAAATTCACGAGCACACGTGCGAGTACAGATTATTATTATTATTATTATTTTTTTTATTTATTTTTTTTTATTCTAAAAATAAATCTGCGCGAACCGTGTGGCCACATTTTAAGCCGTCAGCCAGCCCGCTACGACCACGGGAAGTCATGTTAAAAGTGAAGTTACTTCTGTTAAACTGGCGCTAAGCTAACATCGCTAATCGCTAACTCCCTTTTGGGCCTTAAAGAGACAAGCGCCCTTTTCTCATCTCAAGCTTCATTAGCTTCATTAGCTCACCACATCTACAGATTTGGTCCCACACACTCCAGATTTGAACCCAAGGTTACAACCAGGGTTAACTACCCAGGGTAGAAAGTAG
Source organism: Nansenia antarctica (assembly GCF_963989245.1). NCBI lineage: Eukaryota > Metazoa > Chordata > Actinopteri > Argentiniformes > Microstomatidae > Nansenia > Nansenia antarctica. Next base: position 48,959,633 of record NC_137688.1, on the reverse strand, counting down.
AAAGCTCTCAGACCTTCAGAACCCATTGAAAGTAGTGGAGGTACTCCAGAAGTCCAAATGCATCTCTAATCCTAGGAAACCCTAGGAAGCAAGTTGCCTAATGGCATGAAAATGCAACATGTTGTACTTGAGTGTGGCAGAGAGGTGGGACCCCCGGGGATGGTGGTGTGCTAACAGCTAGCCGCCGCAGAGGCACCGTGCTGGGCTGGCCACCTCCACATGTCACCACCCCGGGCAGCATGGGGCTGGGGACTGGTCATCTGGATGTGGGGTAGTTTAATACCCCTAGATGTGGAGTTGTCTGGCCACCGTGTGTGACTGATGTAGCCTGACCCAGCAGCAGGGAGGTGGGCAGCATGGAGACAGACCTCTGCATGGCCTGGCTGGGCTGCTAGCTGACAGACCTAGCCCTAAAGCCTGGCTGGGCTGCTAGCTGCTAGCTGACAGGCATGACATGGATGAATGAATGAACATGCTGCTAACCAGGAGAACTTGACACAGCTAGTTACCATAATACAATGCCATCAACTCTGCGTCTAGTAGGGCTGTAGGCATGGGCCAATGTGTGATTTTGGTGCAAAAATTGCAAAATCACTAATAAAAATGTGTTATAATTACATTTTTCACTGTGCTCCTAAATTTCTTTGTGTGCCCCTAACATTTTTCATTTAGGAGCACATGTGCTCCTAGTGAAAAAGGTTAGCGTAGAGCCCTGGCTAAGCAAAGAAATTAGTCATGGGTGTGTTTTGGGCGTCTTCTCAATCAACCCAATCAGCGTGCCAGGTGCCATTCCCTTTAAGAACCGGCTGCGTTGAGTCATTAGCGCTATGCTATTATGGAAATCCTAAGAAGGAGGTCAGAGCGCTTCTCTGCAGAAGAAAGTAACAAGCTCGTGCATGATTATTTTCTGAATAAACACGGCAATACCTCCGCTTGTGAGTTGAGAAGTATTACAGAGGGGTCGCTGGAAGACTGCAGGAATGACAGATGTTGATGTCATTATATTACGCACGGCATGCTCGTACTGTATGTGCACAGTATGCGGAGGCAACATACTGTACAGCGCTGGCCTCTCCCTTCTGAAATAAAGCATTTATACTGTGACCGTAATTGACGTCTTGCCGTGGAGCCATGTGCGTGTTCATGTGTGCCCACATGCATGCGCAAACCGCGGAGGCGCGCTCGTGTTTCAAAACGTGCATGAAGTCTAAACTTAAGAACTTTTCAAACCACTTCTTAGCGCTAGGAGCAAAGTCAGATCGCATAATAGCAGGGGCGCCTAGTGCACTTCATTAACATATGAACACTCCCACAATGAGTAATATATGCACGGGAGTTTTACGTCTTATGTGTGGGCGCCTATCGACACCTGCATAATAGCAGTAGCGCGTATGAAGCGCATAATAAGGGTGGCGGTAGGTCTTAACCTGGCGGTGCGTCTTAATTAAGACTTAAGACGGCAAGTTAAGAAGTGCATAATAGGGCCCATTGTGTTCAATGGCTGATTCTTGGAAGCCCCCCCTAATAGTGTTCAATGGCTGATTATTGGAAGCCATTATTAGATGGGAGGTTCTTATTGGTGGTGGTGGCGGCATGACCCTTGTGGGGGAGATTACAGTAGAGGACACAAACCTGTTTCTTGAGATCTCACCATCTTATAATTTCCGTATCCTTTTTGGAACCATTTTGATTACGTTTTATACTGCATAATTGCCTCTTAGAACCATACCATCCAATGTCAAAACAAAGGAATCATAATGGAGAATCTCATTTGTATTTAGTCCTATGCTGTTTTGTTTGGCCCTAACATCAGCAACAAAACGCTTCTATACAATCTAATCCTCAGGTTCTATGTCTTTGTGTAATATGCTGCCCCAGTGGGTCACAGAGTTGTCTGTGTTGACTTCCTTAATAGAGATTAAAGATCCCAGGAAACACTCAGGACATCTCGAGGGGCTTGGGTTAATACTCTTCTTTGTTCGCCTAAATGTGTCACTGCCGTTCTGGTTCTCCACGCTGGTTCTCCGCACTGGTTCTCCATGCTACTTCTCCATGCTGGTTCTCTACGCTGGTTGAACTCTACGTCCACCTGCCTCCCCTGCCTTGCACAAATAAATACACATAACAAGCGGGGAGAGGCACTCCTGACTAAATCATGACCAGTCTCTCGGTCTCGACCCAGAAAACCATAGCATTTTAAATCACCCCAACAGTCTGCCCTCCTGCCCAATTCACCGTCTTTCTCCCTCTCTGGTTTCAGTGTGTTTGGCAAACTCCAGTAAACGGTGTCATGTTGTGTAATGTTGGCCATTACACACTGTAATCAACAATCCTTTCTTGTTTTTTTGGGGTCATGTGACTGTAGCTTCTCTTGTGTGTCAGATGGAATGTTGATTAGACTCCGGGAGCTGTTCATAGTTTCATTAACAGTGTGTTGTATAATAGTACTGTATAATAATAATAATAATAATAATAATAATAATAACAATAATAACAATAATAATAATGTTAATAATAATAATAATGATAATAATAATAATAATAATAATGCATTTTATTTATTTTTATTAGCTGCAATCACTAGATGAGGGCACCGTGCTGAAAGCAAGTTCTGTTTGGTTGCAGGGTATATTGAGGAGGCTTGCGTCATCCCTTGCCCATCGGACTGCAAGCTCAGCGAATGGTCCAACTGGTCGCGCTGCAGCAAGTCATGCGGCAGCGGGGTCAAAGTTCGCTCCAAGTGGCTGAGAGAGAGGCCTTACAACCGCGGGCGACCGTGTCCCAAACTGGACCATGTCAACCTGGTGAGTGGAGGCGTTCACACCACCACCCCTCTGTTCTCACCCAGTCCTCTGTAGACATCCTCAATGTAATATTTAACCAAATGACTTGGATATGATTTAATACTTAATACAAGGACCATGGTGTTTTCTATTGAATAAATTCAGGAACTTCTCAGTGTTGGACTTGTTTCTATGTTTTATTCATGAGCTTGGTTAGGCCCTGCTAGGGAAGATCAAAGAGTGTGGCCCTTCAAAGACATTCAAATGCTCTCCTAGTATCTTGTACTCTAATCCTGTATTTCAGCTCTTAAATATATGTCTTTTCTTTCTTTCTTTTGTGTCTTGCTGCACGGTGGATTGGATGTCCTCTACAGGCTCAGGTGGGTGACCCGTCATCACCGCTTTTGTTCGTTTTTGTTGTTTCTCGTTGTTTGTGTCTGTCGCATGTTTATTTCAGTCAGTGACTAATATTTGATTGTACTTCAGTACAAAGCATAGACCGTTTAACAATGATCATTTCTCTGGCAGCATTGAAGACCTTTGCATGCATTTCTGCCTAACATCATGAACAAATATTATTGTATATCGTTTTTTATTGTTTTAAGTATGTGTTACTACATATTTACTGCCATACATTTCATTTGCCATGGAATGAGTGGTGTTGTGACAATACAGTAGGTAACAGTCAGGGTCCTGTCTACAGGTGTATGAGGTGGTCCCGTGTCTCAGTGACTGTGGGCAGTACGTGTGGATGGCTGAGCCCTGGAGTGTGTGGAAGGTCAGCAACCTGGACCTGAAGGAGAACTGTGGCGAAGGCGTCCAGACCAGAAAAGTCAGGTATGATCAGATTTCCGATTCTGATATCCGATTCAGAATACTTGAATGTCCTCAGAGAGGCAATTTGTTCCACAGCATCAGTTCATAAAAGAAATACAACAGATAAAATAAAAAACAATAACAGCAACAACAGGCGTGCACACACACACACACACACACACACACACACACACACACACACACACACACATACACACCGATATACACAAATAGGCCTATCTGTAGAAGACTATACAGTCTGTGCAAAATGCACAGGGGTGGGCTGCTATCGTTCAGAAGCTCCTACATACAGCCAACAGCCAATAATGAATGATTCACGTTACACTATGTTGCTGCTATGAATTGTGTAGTACCTCTGTAATTACTCTAGTAACAATGTTGTATTAACATGCTGTTACAGAGTACATTAATAATTGCTTTGCGGTGTCATTGTAATGGACTTGAGTGTTTTGTTTTATTACCAAAGTGGAATAAGAACTGCTCCTTAGTCCACTTGTGTAAAAACACAAACCGTTCAACTCCATCTACCATGCAATCACCAAATGACTACACTATGTAACAACACGCTCAATGGTATGCCTATTGCACAGCTATAGGGGTGACAATGTAGTATATTAGTATGAGATGATGACTACAGTAGCTGTAAAAAGGGCTGTGTTGAGTTTAGTGTAAGTCTATGTCCATCCTGTGTCTAGGTGTATGTAGCTGTAAAAAGGGCTGTGTTGAGTTAAGTGTAAGTCTATGTCCATCCTGTGTCTAGGTGTATGCAGAACACCATCGACGGGCCGTCAGACCAGGTGGAGGACTACCTGTGTGACCCAGAGGACATGCCCCTAGGGGCCAGGGACAGCCGCCTGCCCTGCCCTGAGGACTGTGTTCTGTCTGACTGGGGAACCTGGAGCAAATGCCCTCTGGTAACCGCAGCTGTCTTATTCTTCTATCCCAGCATCAGTATTTCGAAATGTTTAATCTAATCGAGGTGGCTGATTTCCCCTATACGACTATACTGCAAGTCTGCCAGATAGATCTGATCCTGGGTAGCAACAAAAATATTCCTGATCATTCTGATCTAGATTAAACGTTTTGTAATACTAGACCATAACACGTGAAAGAATGAATGAATATTGAGCATCACCAGCCAGGAAATTGAACTTGAACAAACTGTACGGCAGTATCCCTGAAAAACACTCAAAGCAAGAATAGTAAGTAAGGGTTAACTCATCGCTGGAACCCTGACAGAACTCCTCTGGAACATTCCGGCTACAGTGTTTCACACCTTTAACACTCGCTGGTTCAGAACAGGTCAATCTAAATGTCCGCTCTCCGTTCCACCTGTCTGAGCCTTTTCCCCATCGTGAGAAACTCCATTCACAGCACGCCCTCACACCGTCGGGCGGCTCACACTGGGCTCTCAGCATTTTAAACGATGCCATTCGCCATGTGTGATTCTCTGGCCGAGCGGTTACTGTGATTTACCCTGGTGGGAAATGAAGATGGGGAGAGAGGGGGGTGGCGGGGGGGTAGTGGGTGGAGAGAAGGGTGGATAGGGGTGATTTTCAGCAGGGGAGATGAGCTCACGCCGCTCTAAATAGCATGCTGTGGCCAAGGTCTGTGTAAAAGGAGGCATTATGAGAGAATCTCTAGTGGAAGGGTGGGTGGGGGATGGAGACGTGTGTGTGTGTGTGTGGGGGGGGGGGGTCACACTCTCACTCCTCCTGCAATTCCCAGGCAATCTGCCATGGATCTGTTGGGAAAGTTAATTACCATGGATATGGAATATGTCCCTGTAGAGGCAGAGAAGAAAAGCTCTCCAAGTAGTGTGACACAAGGAGCAGACTGGTTTATCTGGTGGCGGTGGTGGAGGAGGGGAAAGGAAGGTCATTATGGCACGGAGGCAGCTCCGAAAAATGGACAGGAGAGGGAAGAGATGGTGTAATGGTGTAATGTACCATCTTCATTGAAGAAAGGGAAGAAAAAAAAACATGTTCGATTTGCTGGTAAGACGGTAACAGAAACGTCACTTTGGATTGCGGTTCATCTCCTAAATGCATTTTACAACACCCCCCCCAGGGGCATGTGAGTGAATGTGTCTCCTGACTGTTCTCTCCGCTTCCCTTATCCACAGCCCTGCGACGGGAACAGCAGCAGGACGAGGATGGCGGTCCCCCTCCGTCAGCCAGGAGAGGGGAAGCAGTGTCCGGACACCACAGAGACGGAGGCTTGTAAACGCAACAGCAACTGCTTCCACCACTCCTACAACATCACAGGTCGGGCGACTGACATCCGCTGACTGACATTATTACCACGTCCTGTATAATAGAATTGACAGAACATATCGGAGGTGATAAACACGCATAACCTCAATTTTCTTCCGTGACATTTACGGCGGGGGGGGGAATAAAAAATCAACCGAGATGAATGAAGTGCACTCTGGGGAAAGAAGGGTGTAGAGATTGGAAAACTCATTGAGTTTTTTTCCTTTTTATTATCTATTTTTTCTTGACGCTTTTTTTTGTGTCGCTTTTTTTTCTCCCTTTTTCGTCCTTCAGATTGGAGCACGTGTCAGCTCAGCGAGAGGGCCGTGTGTGGGAACGGCATCAAGACACGCATGCTGGACTGTGTCCGCAGCGACGGGAAGTCTGTCGACCTCAAGTTCTGTGAAGAGGTGTGTGTGTGTGTGTGTGTGTGTGTGTGTCTGTGTGTGTGTGGGCGTGTGTGTGCGTGCGTGTGTGTGTGTGTGCGTATGCGTGTGTGTGTATGTGAGTGTGTGTGTGTCTGTGTGTGTCTGTGTGTGTGTCTGTGTGTGTGTGTGTGTGTGTGTGTGGGGGTGTGTCTGTGTATGTGTGTGTGTATGCGCGTGTTTGTGTGTGTGTGTGTGTGTGTGTGTATGTGTGTGTGTGTGTGTGTGTCATCTGATCTCACGGTTTCCAGACCTCGTTAGTCAATCGCTGAGATAGATTGGCTTTGTCTGAGAAAGAGCCCGGTCAGCTCAATCCACTCAACTCATCCTGTTCTCTTCACCAGCTGGGCCTGGAGAGGAAGTGGCAGATGAACGCTTCCTGCGTGGTGGAATGCCCCGTCAACTGCCAGATGTCTGATTGGTCGCCTTGGTCCGACTGCACCCACAGCTGTGGACTAGCAGGTACGGTGTGTGGCTCTCGCGTCTCTCCGGCACGTACCCGTTTCCCCGAAGTGACGACCCAAAGACAGATCAGGGGGGGCGGCTGTGGCTCAGGAGGTAGAGCCGGCGTCGAATGATCGCAAGGTCGGCGGTTCGATCCCCGGCTCCTCCTGTCCACGTGTCGAGGTGTCCTTGGGGCGAGACACTGAACCCCAAATTGCTCCCAATGAGCGGGCCGGCGCCTTGCATGGTAGCTTGCCGCCATTGGTGTATGAATGTGTGTGAACATGCAAGGGTTATTGCTCAACTCGAAATGAGAACCTGAGACAAAAACCCAGTGGTCCATTCCTGTCTTCATATACATCCGTCCATCCATCCATTCAGACAGACACACTGCAGCCTCTGTATGGCCGCTGTATGGTGAATACTGTATGTGAATGTACAGCATGGAACACTGAAAACAGTATGACTCATTCCTCAGTGCTGCCGCTTTGCCCTCAGCAGCCTGGCAGAGAGAGAGAGAGAGAGAGAGAGTGTGTGTGAGAGAGAGAGATAGAGAGGAAGAGAGAGAGTGTGTAAGAGAGAGAGAGAGAGATAGGGAGACTGTGTGTGTGTGAGAGAGAGAGAGACAAAGAGACAGAGAGAGAGAGAGTGTGTGAGAGAGAGAAAGAGAAAGAGAGGGGGAGGGAGAGACACAGAGAAGAGAGAGAGAGAGAGAGAGAGAGAGAGAGAGAGAGAGAGAAGAGAGAGAGAGAAAGAGAAAAAAACTCAGGTCAGGGTAATAACGTCTGAAAGCTGGGAACGTTTTTTTGTTTTTCTTTATGACGCGAGAAAAACGATTTGTGTGTGATAGCCTTAAACCAACAGAGGAGGAGGGGACGGGGATAATGATGTCCTCGTGTGTAATTCCATAGGATCAGACGATTGACTGGCGCTCCATTACGGCTGTGTGCTCTGGGCCTCTGGGACCCTTCTCCACTGCAGGAGTCCTAGAGAGCCTCGGCACGCCCCTAGCAGCCAAAGCAAACACAATCCCCCCCAGATATGAGACCCATGCAGGCTTTAGCTATTGTGGTAACCTAAATCTGTCCCCAGGTGAGAGGGTTTTTTTCTCCACAGGTTACAAGGAACAAACCATGGCAAACCATAAAATGAGAAAAAACTGTTCTTTTGATCCTTCCTATATAGCTTTATTCTGCCTGTTGGCTGCAAGGACACGTTTACTTACAGTAGCTAATTGCTGTTCCTGAGACAGGAATAGACATTTGTTTAGGGGTTGTTGTTGTTGCTGTTGCTGTTTTTTTTGTCTCTCTCGAAGGAAACAAAGACACCTGGAATGGTTACTGTGTTGTTCAGGCGGCGTAGAAACAGAGAGCTAGCTTCCTGGTCGTTTTCAACCCTGCGTGCATAGATAATCACGGCAACGTGTGTTCCCCGGCCAAACACTGACGGCGACAGCTGGCACCGGCTTCCCTCTACCCACCGGTCCACCCGGTCACCCACCGCTCACCCCAATCCCACCACCAACGCACCCCCCCCCGCCATCCCCCCTGCTGAGAGAGAGAAACAGAGCAGTGGAGCATGCAGAATCACATCGGAGAGAGAGACAAGCGTTACCATGGACACGCCACACGCCGGCTACGTCTCTTCACGCGCCACAAACATCCGCTGATCAAAGCGCTCGTGAGGGAATAGCAGAAAACCCAGAGTGCTGATTAAAAGCATTTTTGCGACTTGATTTTGGCTTGTGCTTTTTTTGTCTTCTCCCAGACACAGAGGCTATTGAATCAGGCTCTCGTCAGGCCGGGCGTCACAAAGGGTTCAACTGAAGATGAACGGGGAGGCTGTGAGCTCTCGCACTCGCTGCGGGCCACACAGGACCCAGGGACCGGTTCTGATCGTGTTCCACATTAAGCGGAGCCTCCTAGGCCCTATTTGCAGCTAGTCTTAGAAGACCAGCACTGGAGATAATATTAACGACTTTAGTGTAGGAGTGAATGCAGAGGAGGGACATTTATTAGATGAAGCGGAATCTCAGAATTGATACGATCAACCACAGTGAAGTGACTGGAGGAAGTAATTGCGCTTGTGAGGCGGCCTGACCTTTGGATGGAAGTAAATACAGGGTTCGGATGAATGGCTCAGGACCGTTATGGGGATGGATGAAGTTGCCCTTTACGGTTGTTCTATCAGATGAACATACTGAGAAGCTAATGGCTGAGATACCAAGTGTGCTGTCCACGGGAAGGCTGGTGATAGGCAGAAATGAGAGGGCGGGCTTATTGTAATGCATGGAATGGAATGAGGAATGCTATCAAACACACCTTCACCAGCCTCCATTGATACGGTCCTCGTAGCAGGAGCGCAAGGGAAACTGGGGGGGGGGGGGGTTCGTTTTTTGTGCACTGTATATGACCTTTAGCTACAGTAGTGCCATGCCGTATTGTCTTGTTTTTCAAGAATGGGGTTTCTATCGGAGTATAACTGTCTCACAGGACTTTTTTAATTGTTGCTTATCATTTTCAAGACCTAGTTTATTTTCCATGGTGGTTTTCGACATGGTACTCTCTCACTGAATGTATTAAATATTTTTGGGTTGAGTTGAGTTCACGGCAGGAGTGTGCGTCGCACATGAGATTCAGTCTACAGTAATTATTTCAGAGTCGCTACCTATCTTCCGCCGTAGATTGAAGATCCATCTCTTCAGGCTACATCTTAATTGTCCCTCCTAAAGACCTCCTCACCCCAAAAAAACAATGTAAATGTAAATGTAATGTCATATCAAGTACACCACCCCCCCCGCCCCCCCCCCATCCCTGAGGCTGCTCACCTAAAACGCAGGGTACTCTTATTCAATTTTAAAACAACAGAATAATATGAATATTCAACATGGCTATGGGCGTCGGAATTCGGTTCTAAAATCGTACCCCGAGATTAAGACATTTGGAGGACAGCGGAACCACGGAAACTATATCTCATGAAGAGAGGAAAGAGGGGCCGGGGGAGAGGGAGAGAGAGAGAAGAAGACAGAGAGTGAGAGACAGACAGAAAGAGAGAGAGAGAGAGAGAGAGAGAGAGAGAGAGAGAGAGAGAGAGAGAGAGAGAGAGAGAGAGAGGAAGTGTGAGTGCCTTGAGAGGAATTTAGGTCACACACCAGCCAGCCCTCTTCTCGAGAAATGAAGTTACCTGAGTTTGATGTAATGTGATATTTTACAGCAACGCGCCTCAAAGCGCCATAGAAGATTCTGGTGGAACTCAATATGCCGAGTGTATGAGTCATATAGATGATGAAGTATATCTGGGGGCAATATGATTCTGTTACTATAAGACCCTACTTTGTACTAAAACACTTATAAGACCCATCATCCCAACCTTTAACAAAGTTATCTAATCTCCATGTCATCGATGGTATAAATCAACAACAAAAAAAAAGTTTTTCCTGAAAGCATGCTTAAATTGATATGCTATGCTATTGATAAGTGGGATGTCGTTTTTTTATGCTAGAAACCTTGTTTATACTGAGAACTGGATCCCTGTTTCCGGGTTTTGGGATTGAATACCACCCTGCGCGTCCTCTGTGATGAACCAACTCTCTTTCCTCTTCTTCTTCCTCCTCCTCTTCCTCTCCTCGTCCTCTCCAGGGAATCTGTGGCGCAGGAGGACAGTGCTCCAGGCGTCCCAGGGGGACGGACGTCTGTGCCCCCCTCAGTTGGAGCAGCGGAAGCCGTGTCCCGTGAGGCCCTGTTACCGCTGGCGCTACAGCCCCTGGTCTGACTGCAAGTCTGAGGTGAGAACCCAAAAAGTCTAGGTTTAGAAGAAGAAGGTGATAGAAGAAGGTTTTTTTCTTCTATCACAGAGACTGCCAATGGCCCCGGGCCTGAGCTGGATTAATCTTCCTGCTACGACTGGTGGATTGATGATTCACTTGCTTAGTCAAATGTATTGATTGTAAGTCGCTTTGGAATAAGGCGTCTGCTAAATGCCAAAAATGTAAATGTAAATGTAGAACACACCACAACCTTACTGCCTGTGAGCTGCGCTGCACACTACAATGTGGAGCCGTCTATCTCTCTGTGCTAGTCCATTCCCCACCCCCCACCCCTCCTTCCCTCCTTTCTCCACCTCTCGTCTCCTCTCCTCCATTTCCCCCCAACACATTGTTATTTCACATTTCACACTTTCTCGTTATTGGGGTTTTTCCATTTGTTTTTTCTTCTTCTTCTTTTATGAAGAAATCATATACTGGTCTTCCATCATCCTGGAGAATGAAACCCCAGACCTCCTGCTTCTCTCTCCCCACCTCTCCTCTCCTCCCCTTTCTCTCCTCTACTCTCCTCTCCTTCTGTTCCCTTCTTCCTCTCCTGTCATCTGCCTGACACACTTAAAATTAAAGAGAAAAGGTCTAAGACAAGGCCAGGGTTTTCTCTCTCTCCCCCCCTCTCTCTCTCTCTCTCTCTCTCTCTCTCTCTCTCTCTCTCTCTCTCTCTCTCTCTCTCTCTCTCTCTCTCTCTCTTTTGTTGCCAGAAGCAGCTTTATTTTTGACATGCCTCTGGATTTTCCGAGGCAGGGAGTGTTGACACTCCTTTGTTCTCTGCTGTTTCTCCTCCAGCCTGGATTCTTGACAGTGTACGGTAGCTCATCAGCAGCCCTACTGCACCAACGAGTTGCTCTGCTTTTGACAAAAAAACAAACATAAAAAAAATCAATGGGCATGGGGGCCCTGACAAAAAACTCACCGAAACTCTCTGAACTCTTAACAGTTGGACGTTGTGTGCGCAGCAGCCATCTCTGTGTGAGTGTATAGTGGAAATCTGGCCAGCGAGAGACAGAGTGAGAGAAAGAGAGAGATGAAATGGCTGTCGAGGATGTGCTTAACCCGGTGCTGTTCTCTCTCTGTCGTCCAACAGGGGGCGCGGTGTGGCGAGGGCCTGCGCTTCAGGAACGTGTCTTGCTTCGTGTCCGACGGCTCGGCCCAGGGAGAGAGCAACGAGGTGGACGATGAGCTCTGTGGGGACCTGGAACCTTCTGTGGACGGAGATCGACAGATCACTCTGGAGGAGCCCTGCACTGTGCCCTGCCCAGGTAACCTCACTACCTCAAACTCCTTTTTTTTTTTTTTTTTACAGACGTGCAGTGCTTTAACTTTATCTGGTTCTAAAACCCCCTCTCTCTCTCGCTGACACCCTCCTCTAAATCACAGTTATCCCCCAGATCTTCGGAGAGACGTTTATGTGGCTCTCTCTGTGTTATTGTCTAGTCCAGCTCTCTCGTAACATGAATCTCTTAGACGTACAGCAGTGGCTTATTGGGGCGCTGAAACACTTAAGGGCTAGATACTCAGCATTCTCATACCAGTGTGTGGGAGAGAGAGAGAGAGGGAGAGAGGGAGAGAGAGAGAGAGGGAGAGGGAGGGAGGGAGGGAGAGGGGGAGAGGGGGAGAGGGGAGGGGGAGAGAGAGAGAGAGGGAGAGAGAGAGGGAGAGAGAGGGAGAGAGCCAGGGGGAGAGTAAGAGAGAGAGAGAGAGAGAGAGAGAGAGGGAGAGGGAGGGAGGGAGGGAGAGGGGGGGAGAGAGAGAGAGGGAGAGAGGGAGAGAGAGAGAGAGAGGGAGGGAGAGAGAGAGAGAGAGAGGGAGAGAGAGAGAAAGAGTGAGTGTACTCCTACTGTTCTGCTACAGAACGTATTGTACTGTTCATAGTTCATAGTGCCGTTGACTGGCATTTTAGGGAATCTAACAAGCTTGCGAGTTACGTGGGTTTACAAGATCCGAAAGTGGATGTATCATATTCTATTATGCAACTTTTCCATCTGAAATAATATAGTAGAGTAGAGATAACTTGTCCTCCTTCAGTGGAAGCCTCTCAACATCACAAACTGCCTCAGAGCTGCAGGGAGAGAAAGGGAATCTGACTAGAGAGAGGCATTATTTTTGCAGTTCGTATTCGTAGAGACGTTCTCTTTAGTTGGAGCCACTAAATGATAGATCCAACGTCTCGCTTTGACATGCTCTGTGTAGCAGAAATACAGAGTTATGACACTGGTTCATAGAGCAGCAAATACTGTAGTAACTGTGTGTGTGTGTGTGTGTGTGTGTGTGTGTGTGTGTGTGTGTGTGTGTGTGTGTCTCTGTGTGTGTGTGTGTGTGTGTGTGTGTGTGTGTGTGTGTGTGTACATGTAGTACATGTGCACGTGTGTGCCCTACTTAGTTATGTATTGGACATAATCAGCCTATCCTTTATTGGGAGCAAGAAAGCACAGAGGGGTCCACTCCATCTCCACCTGCCCCCCACTAGATGTTAAACCTATCCTCTTCCAGCTCTGGATCACACCCCTGCCTCCCTGCCTCCCTGCCTCCCTGGCCTCCCTGCCTCCCTGGCCCAAGCCATGCCACACCACCATGACACACACAGAGGCCAACGCCTGGGAATGTGCACGTGCATGATCTCCGATCATGCGGTAGATAAGGGCTCTCTTTGGTCCTCTGTGGCTCAGTTGGTAGAGCGTGGCAGAGCGTAACAACGCTGATGTTGTGGGTTCGATTCCCGCTGGGACCGTTTGGTATACTGAAAAATGCATGCACTCACAGTTATGTAAGTTGTTTTGGATAAAAGCTAAATGGCATATATATATATACAGTATATATCTTTTAGACAGTTGGCTTTATGATTAATTAATATTTAGAAGAGTGCTCACATCAGCCATGCCGGTGCCACCACAACAGGAACGCTGTGACCTAGTTAATTGGCAGTGTTTTCGTTTCCTGAGAACACTCTGATCCAAGCCAGAGGATGATAATGAAATCTGGATCAGGTGCTTCAGGTGGAAAAACATTAGAAGAGAAGAAGAGGTTTAATTGAGATGTCTGGCTTCTGAGAAGTGCCAGAGAAAGGATTTTCCCTCCCACAAATCCACTCAAATGCTATATTAATAACTGTGGAGAGACTGGTAGGTACCTGAAGCATAGAAAGCTCTAATGCAGAATTTTCAACAGTATTAGTGATTCCCCCTTCAGTGTGATTTGTGTTAACCACCCTAAGGTGTGTGTGTCTGTCCGTCCGTCTGTCTGTCTGTCTGTCTGTCTATCTGTCCGTCTCTGTCTGTCTGTCTGTCTGTCTGTATCTGTCTTTCTGTGTCTGTCTGTGTCTGTCTGTCTGTGTGTCTTTCTTTCTCTGTTTGTTCAAGCCAGACCATCCCCCTCAAACAGGTGTGTGTGTGTGTGTGTGTGTGTGTGTGTGTGTGTGTGTGTGTGTGTGTGTGTGTGTGTGTGTGTGTGTGTGTGTGTGTGTTTGTTTATCTATCCTGGTGGGGACATTGACCTGAATACACACTCACACCATGGGGACCATGAAACACTGTGGGGACAAAATCAAGGTCCCCACGGTGTTATCCACTCCAATGAATAGGAAATGACTTTTCAATATGGCTGGTCAGGTTTCCTAAGAAGTCCCCATGGAGGTGGTTTTTTATGACTTTGTGTGTGCTCTATAGCAACCCCAGAGGCCAAGCATGGTATTGCAGTGTGTATGCAATGTCCCCAGCAGGCTGGTTATGGAAATTGTGTGTGTGAACTTCTTCTTCTTGAATTCCGGCAGTGTAGATGCTGAACTGCATATTACTGCCTCCACTGTTACAATCATGAACTTGGGTTTATAATATATGAACTTTTTATGTGATTGAATGCCATCTTGTCATTATTAGAATGTGTTTTTATCCTCTTATACAATTATCATGAGAATTTAACAGTTAGCTCTTGTTTATTTAATTGGGTATGCTCAGTTCTCTTTTATTTGCACTTTGAATTGTACTGGCAGAGTTGGTGAGGTATTGGGTGGTGGGTTGGCCCCTAAAAGTTTAATTTGTGCATTTAGATAATTGTATATCTTGTCTATGTTACTCATTGTAGTGACACAAGCATTAAAAAAGAATACAAATAAAATAGAAAATAAATTCTCTTCAGCTTCAATATAAATGATTGGACCTATTCCAGCAACACAAATATATGCCAACAATATACATGAAATATCACACCTCAATCAATATCACATGTAATGTCCCTTTTCAGTGTTTATCAAAAGTAAATCAGTCCTTTGTCTTTAGATAATGAACAGTCAATCCTCTCCATAAATTCTTGTGATCCACAATTTGGTATTTCTTAGTCCAGGAGAAAAAATTAACTCTGCGTAGCTCCCTGTGACCCCAGAGACCTAAAAATCAGCACGGAGGATGTAATGGGATCCCTATACGCGAATGTGAAGCAGTAAACCCTGCAAGTGTTTTACTTTTCTTAATTGCCTGTTTCAGAACTCAAAGTCAAGAGCCTGTAAGGCCTTACACTCTAACACCCTCTGATAGAACTGACCAGTCTGAAGCAGATTGTTTTTTTTAAAGTCGTGGAAGTCAGATTTTTTAGTATATTGATTGATGGCCCGGGATGAACGGAAAGGCTTCGTTTCAGTGTCGATCGGACCTGTACTTTTCGATGGGCGGGCCTTCAACTTATCGGCTTTTTGAAACTTCAAGTGCTTCCCTTTTGCACAAAAATAGACCAAATGACTTGAAACTTGGTGTCTGAACTTTATTTTGGACATAGATTGATCATCCTGAGTACCAACTCTGTAGACCTATGGAAAAGCTAAGTAGCTCTACGGTGCTCATATCGCAATGCAACCAACAAATCCACACACAGGACCCTCTGTTGTGCAACATAGTTAAAATGGTTTGGGTTAGGGTTTGTAAATCTGGCCTAGTTTTTACATTAAAAAAGTAGCCTAAAATGATGACTGACCTTTGACACTCAGGAAGGTCGGTTGGGTCTGAGACTCGGCATACTTGTCTCACACCAGGTCAAAATGCACATACTCAAATGTCAGCCCTCTGGCTCAATGCGTTTATTAAATATTAATGAAAAGCAGTTTTCCCTCCATTTTTTAAATTCAAATGAGAAAGCCAGTAAAAGTGTCTTTTTGTACACTGCGTAGCTCCCTGTGACCCCAGAGACCTAAAAGTCAGCACGGAGGATGTAATGGGATCCCTATACGCGAATGTGAAGCAGTAAACCCTGCAAGTGTTTTACTTTTCTTAATTGCCTGTTTCAAAACTCAAAGTCAAGAGCCTGTAAGGCCTTACACTCTAACACCCTCTGATAGAACTGACCAGTCTGAAGCAGATTGTTTTTTTTAAAGTCGTGGAAGTCTGATTTTTTAGTATGTTGATTGATGGCCCGGGGTGAACGGAAAGGCTTTGTTTCAGTGTCGATCGGACCTGTACTTTTCGATGGGCGGGCCTTCAACTTATCGGCTTTTTGAAACTTTAAGTGCTTCCCTTTTGCACAAAAATAGACCAAATGACTTGAAACTTGGTGTCTGAACTTTATTTTGGACATAGATTGATCATCCTGAGTACCAACTCTGTAGACCTAGGGAAAAGCTAAGTAGCTTTACGGTGCTCATATGGCAATGCAACCAACAAATCCACACACAGGACCCTCTGTTGTGCAACATAGTTAAAATGGTTTGGGTTAGGGTTTGTAAATCTGGCCTAGTTTTTACATTAAAAAAGTAGCCTAAAATGATGACTGAAAGTTTATAAAGTACAGTATTTCCCCCTGAAATGTAGTGGATTGTACGTATAAAGTTGCATGAAATGGAAATATTAGTAAAGTAGGCTAAAAGTACTTAAAATTACTAACAATACTAGCCTGTAAACTACCCTGTGATTCAGTGTGTTCAATACTGTCTGGCTCTCATGCACTCACTTTCGCCAACCCTTAATTGATGGCCCATCAGCCTTGATGGCCCATCAAGACCGCGGCCCCTCCCCCCGGCTGCTACCTGTTCTGCTGTTCAACACATGGACTCCGGTTTGCACGAGACACGACACACACACACACATACTTGTTTTTATCACATGATGGGGACTCATGACTAGGAGGTGAATGATGGGGACGGTACTTTCTAAATGTTCTAGAGACATGGTTTAAACTGCTAAAAATTGCTTTTGATTTCACAATCATAAAAATCACTTGAAATATCTAGTTTTAATAACTTTTTATTGCAGACCTGACTTTTCATATCCTGGTGGGGCATTGTCAGACAAACCAGCCTCAGGGGTACCTATGATGTCATCACTATTTGCACAACACTGTTTGGTACTACAAGCTCTACACTAAGCTCTATTACAGGCATCTTGCAATATCTGGAAATACTGGATTACAGGGGTCACACTTCTATTATAACAACACAGAGTTCAGAAGGAAGAACATTCATTCATTAACGACAATGTAATACAAAAAATATACAACTCAACTCTTTATCCTAATTAACATAACGAGGGCCGAAGAACAACCTCTTATCTGAAAAATTCATACAATTGTATAGGGGTATCCTTAAAAAATAGCATTCTACAAGAAAACAACACAGTTATTTTTTAAGGATACCCCTATACAATTCATACAAATCAGTGCTCTGTCTGCATAGTGCACAACTAAATTGAGCGCTGTTTGGTGATACATTGGGCTAGAGACTTGAAATCACTTTTGGCTGAAAGCTGGCATCCCACTGATGGTGTGTGTCTTTTTCTGTTCCCCTGGCTACATAGGAAGTGTCCCAAAAATGAGCCTAAAGTTCAGGAGGTCGCCAATGTAATGTCAATGGAGGCCTATCCCCAATAAGTTAAACCCTGTTTGGCCATACAATGGACTAGAGACTTGAAAATAATTTTGTCTGAAAGCTGGCATCCCACTGATGGTGTGTGTCTTTTTCTGTTCCCCTGGCTACATAGGAAGTGTCCCAAAAGTGAGCCTAAAGTTCAGGAGGTCGGCAATGTTAAATGAACGACTGAGGCCTGAGTGTGCTGCTGTCTGTGGAAGATGCTGTGTGGGGGAGGGGGAGGCGAATAGTGATTGGTTCTCAGTTAACAAGCAGGCCCAGGAATGTACAAAATGCATCCATTTTCCAAAAGCTACTGGCTTAATATGCTCCATCACAGTTTGATGACTTTTCAGGGTTTGACTTTTACAAAGGATATTGTATGTATTTATTTTAACCCTTTTAAGAGTATTGTCATATATGGTGAGATTACAATTATATGAACTCCAACTGTAAGTCTCACAGTGCTAAAGTTAACAAAAAGCATATCATAAACATTCTGGTTATTTTATTTTAGTAAAAAAATCGCTCTCTGCATGGCTGACATGGTGGGAGAGAAGCTAAGAGAAATTCTCGATTATGGACATGAGTGCGCCAGCACGGCACGGGTCCCACCGTGAGCCGGTCATGAAGGAAGGTTAATTGAACAGAGCGAGGCAGATTTCAGCAGAACAGAAACTTAACTGTGTGGGGGAGGGGTGCAAATCAGTGCTCTGTCTGCATAGTGCACAACTAAATTGAGCGCTGTTTGGTGATACATTGGGCTAGAGACTTGAAATCACTTTTGGCTGAAAGCTGGCATCCCACTGATGGTGTGTGTCTTTTTCTGTTCCCCTGGCTACATAGGAAGTGTCCCAAAAGTGAGCCTAAAGTTCAGGAGGTCGCCAATGTAATGTCAATGGAGGCCTATCCCCAATAAGTTAAACCCTGTTTGGCCATACAATGGACTAGAGACTTGAAAACAATTTTGTCTGAAAGCTGGCATCCCACTGATGGTGTGTGTCTTTTTCTGTTCCCCTGGCTACATAGGAAGTGTCCCAAAAGTGAGCCTAAAGTTCAGGAGGTCGGCAATGTTAAATGAACGGCTGAGGCCTGAGTGTGCTGCTGTCTGTGGAAGATGCTGTGTGGGGGAGGGGGAGGCGAATAGTGATTGGTTCTCAGTTAACAAGCAGGCCCAGGAATGTACAAAATGCATCCATTTTCCAAAAGCTACTGGCTTAATATGCTCCATCACAGTTTGATGACTTTTCAGGGTTTGACTTTTACAAAGGATATTGTATGTATTTATTTTAACCCTTTTAAGAGTATTGTCATATATGGTGAGATTACAATTATATGAACTCCAACTGTAAGTCTCACAGTGCTAAAGTTAACAAAAAGCATATCATAAACATTCTGGTTATTTTATTTTAGTTTAAAAAATCGCTCTCGGGAATGGCACCTGGCTCGGCTAAACAGTCGGCCAGATCAGAGTTGTGTGAACTATGTTGATATGAGCAGATGCAGACCGTGTAACGTTAACGTTAGTCTTTGAAAATATATTGAGAATATTCCGATTCGAACAGGAATATGGTGTGCATGTAAACGTAGTCACTGTGCCATCTCATTACCTAGCCTTGGCTTTGGTACAAGACTGCTATCATGATCAGACCTAGGGAGGGGAGGGGGGCGGGCATATCTTAAATATGTTCATGTAAATAGTTAGTTTATCCTCTGATCAGAAATATGGTTATGTAAATAGTTTGTTTATCCTCTGATCTTAAATATGGTTATGAAAGTAGTTTTTTTATACTACGTACATCACGGTCCTCCCGTATTGTAAAGCGCACAGAGTTTTATGCACATGTGTGTGTAGCAGCTTGGCTCAGCCCAGCACAGCTCAGCCCAGCACAGCTCAGCAGAGGACAGCACAGCCCAGGACAAGACAGCACAGCCCAGCCTAGCCCAGCACAGGACAGTTCAGCATAGGACAGCCCAGCATAGGACAGCAAGTACTGAGTAACTGTTGATTAATGTCTGATGTATTTGTCAAATAACATGAATAAAATCAAAAATAATCTGCAAATTTTAAACAAAAATATATTAAATCTTTACAAAAGTAACATAAATCAAGGTACAAATATATCCTTTATATATATTGAAAAATTGCACTTGCACTTTTTCAAAGCACTGTTCTGCACCATGCAGTTATATGATGATGATGATGTTGTTTTTACTGTGAAGCACTCTGTGTATTCGTACTGTGAAGGGTGCTATATAAATAAAATGCTACTTACTTACTGAATATATAATATTGAGATTGAATACAGCAACAGTATTACCACACTGCTAAGAGATGATTTACACTTCTCAACCAGCAGGGGCACTAATGAGTCCAAACTACCTGGTGTTGTGCCCCGCCCCCCCTTAAGTCCCCACCGTGTTGGTAAAAGTCATATGCCATAAGTGAAAAAATAAAATGAGAAATCTTAACATTTAAAGTGATGGATGAAAATATAAAATTGAAAAATATTTTTTTGACTTGGAACCATGTCTGTATCTCATTTAGAAAGGGTGGTCCCCAGCAGACACCCCTTTGTCCACTGTCCCCACCACGCAGGTTAAACGAGTATGTGTGTGTGTGTGTGTGTGTGTGTGTGTGTGTGTGTGTGTGTGTGTGTGCGCCTGGGTGCGCCTGCATGTGTACACACGTGTGTGGTTAGGGGACTGCTGGATTGAATCCTTAAAGAAGGCAGTTCGCTGCTTCAACATCAGTCCAATCAATAATCAGCATCGGAGCAAGAGTGAGCAACTCTGTTTCTTCCGTTCGTTCACCCAACCAGCCTGCGCCTCACCCAATCACGGCTTGCGTTTTCTTGTTGTTTCCGTCTCGGTGGTGTAGGGGACTGCTACCTGACAGACTGGACCGTCTGGAGCCCATGTCAGCTGAGCTGTGTGGGCGGAGACGACCTGGGCTTCGGCTCAGTCCAGGTCCGCTCCAGAGCCGTCCTGGCTCAGGAACCCGAGAACCTGATGCAGTGTCCAGAACCAGAGTGGGAGGCCCGGCCCTGCACAGGTAGGTTATACAGTACCTGTATCTATGGAACTCACTGGATCAAAACAGAATTGACCACCCCCATGTCTAGTCTTCACTGTATGACATGAATGCATTATGCAACGTTTCCCTGCACAAACAGAGGGTCTGGTGATGTTGAATCTGATCTTGATTTGGAATTCGGATTGAATTTGTATTGAAGCACTTCTTTGCTCAAAAGTGTTTCATTCATATCATATCATATCGATCTACACACACACGGCATATTATACCTATGTGGTAGTACACATGTCTCCTGTGTGACAATGCATGTCTCTGCGCTGTATGTGTTTCCCTGTGAGATTCATTCCTATATCTGTGAAGGAGACAGTCAGTACCACTGACCCATGCTTCACCCCCCCCCTACTCCTTCACAGAGGGCCAGTGTCTGGAGTACAAATGGATGACCGGAGCGTGGAGGAGCTCCTCTCGCCAGGTGTGGTGCCAGCGTTCAGACGGATTAAACGTCACAGGTATGAAGCACCACGGTTCTACCCACCCCGTCACTCTGCGCTACTCTACCCACAATACAGCAATGTGGCCGTCTGTTCATAAACAGTGTTTACCGTACTCCTTTGACACGCCGTATGGGCTCAGCAGGGGATTAAGCAGTAGTGTGTGTTACAGTAGTACAAAGCAATTCATACCGTGGTAAATATCTGCCGCTGCCTCTCAAGATGGTTCTTAATCACAGTGCGGTGCGTTTGTGATGTGAACAAGGTCAGACATCCCGACACACTCTCCTGATGACAGCACCCAGTCAGCACACTCTCCTGGTCTGCCACTCTCCCTGCCTCCTCCCTGCCTGATGATGTGGATAAGGTTATTTAAAGCCCCCTGTTGCTATCGGTTAAGAGACACGTTCTGGGGGGGGGGGGGGGGGGGGGACAGAGTGGAAAGCAACATCCCCTGTCACTGTCATCAAAGGAGCAAAGCAGCCCGCAGGGAGACCAGGCTTTAATCCATGATAAAGTCACACACACACTCACACACACACACACGTCCTAATCCCATCGCCCGTCACACGTCAGATTAACAGTGGTAGCTTGCGGAGGCCAGGTTGAAGTGGTGAAGTGCGTGGAGCAGGGGAGGCTGGTGAAGGTAGAAATCGGAGAACGGGGCTCATTGTAACGCACCACTTCATCCAGGGTCTCGAACATCTGCCGTGTTGACGGGGAACGGGGATTAGAAGATGTTATCTTAGATTAAGACCCTCATCTCCCTACAGACCGCTGCTCTTTTGGTGGTTGTATGTGTAGGTATGTTGCCATAACTCAAGATCAGTAGTGGCAGAATTTTTTTTTGCTCAAATATGTTATTATCATGTTATTATCATTCTATATCATTATCCAACTTAGAACTCATATGGTGCCTTTCATGTTAGCTAGTCCCATCGGAAATGCCTTCCGATTTCGCTTGTGCAAGCAGCAGTGCAGCCGTGTCTAGGTCCACAGAGAGTTTGGAATATCCACCAGCCAGGTGCATGCTACATGGTGGGCAGCATGCACAAGGAATGCTGGTTTAGGCAGAAAATAACTGCGAGAGGTATGCAACTATATATATATATATATACAGTATATATATATATATATACACAGTCATATATACGGTCATATAAACGGTCATATAAATGGTCAGAGATGAATTGAATGAATGATAGTGTATTTTGGATGGTGAGTATCGTGGTAAGCACGTGAGAGTTGACTTGTTAGTGTGAGAACGTGAGAGTGAATGTCACGGTCGATGCGTGAGAGTTGGCAACCCTGCCAATTTCTCCCCCCGCCAGCCTCCACCTCCATCAGTTATTGTAATGCAATGTAATTGTATCAAAAAACATACACGCTACGTCGCTACAGCATCTGTGTCTTATTAAGGACTTCAACACTTAGGGCCAATCCCAATTCACCCCTAGCCCTTCGTTTTCACCCCTATGGCTCGATTTGCGCGTTCACGTTTAGGGCGAGGGCTGTCCCAATTCATATTTCATCGAGGGCTAGGGGTAAGGGGGAGGGCTAACTATTACTTCGTTTCGAGCGATTTCAGGACCAGACTAGCTTCGAAGGGCTAGAGGTACGCTACCCCTTGATACCAGGATGCATTGCGAATCATCTACAAATATAAAATCCTCAATTTTGGCCGCCATTGGCTACAATCTGTAATTTGGCTCTACAAGTGTTAATATGTCATTTTATGAAGTTTTTATATGTTTTCAGGCGAGAAAGTAACCATATATATTCACAAAATGTGTCCAGTTTAGCAAAATAACCCGTTTATCCTAGATACTACGGAGGATGTTATCATAGTGTTGGCGATGCTAACAGCCGCCATCTTTCGTCATCAACCCAGGAGAAGAAGATCCTCATCTATCATCTATCATCATCTTTATCCTCCTCCTGGGCTTAAACACGACTAGACTAGTGTGATCATGTCATATTACTGTGTTAGTAGAAATGATGCGTTGGTTTAGTAGTACATGAGAGCTACGGCGCTAGTTGTTGTGCTAGTTGCATTGACTGATTGTGTTCGCGAATGCTATGCTATTGTTGTGCTATCATGTGCTAGTTGATTGTGTGTACTAGTTTTCACTGAATAAATCGCGATTTCTTTCAAAGAAGGTAGCAGGTGTGTTTATGTCCATGTCAATGAGAAGGTACGACTTGTATGACAGTAGTGTGATTAGGACATAAGTTAAGGATATTAGTGTAGTTGTACTTTAGCCTGTGGAGACGCGATAGCATTAGCTCCACACGGATTTAACATGAACAGTAGTCATAGACACTTGTAGTAGTAGTAGTAGTTGTTGTATAACAAGGTGAATAGTGAGTTAACATGTTTTTTAGTTGTATCCCTTCTTTGTTGTTGAACATGTCTGTGACTGAGATAGACTAGATACTACGGAGGATGTTATCATAGTGTTTGTGATGCTAACGGCCGCCATCTTTGCTATCTCCTCCGGTCACAGGAGAGAGAATTCGCCGGCAACACAACGCGTCACCCGTACCGCGTCTAAACCACTGTTGATGACGTAGGCGCCGTGAAGGGCTGTCCCAATTCAAAGGGCTTAGATTTCAAGGGGTAGGGCTTGTGACGTATTCGAAGGCCTTGCCTTCGAATCGAGTGACACTCGAAAACGAGCCATAGGGGTAGAAAAGGGAATTGGGATTGGCCCTTAATCAACCATGAGGGGTCATTTGACCCCTTGATCTTTGCCCTCGATCAAATTTCAGGACCCTCCTTTTATGACTTTTCCTAGATATGTGCGTTCTACCACCCAGTATCCTTACATTTTCAAAATCACATCAGGATAAGCTAGTATAAAGCTATTTTGCAGTTTTTCTGTGTAGGAAGCAGGTTAATTTACAAGCAGCCAACTAGTGGTTGTTGTGGGTAAATAGCAGCTTGAGCATTGTAAAGAGGGGGGTCATTTGACGGCTCTTTTAGTAGGTAAAAAGGCACGGATGTTCTAGTGTTAAGGACTTTAAGCAACGACGATTGCGGGTCTGTGATCTACTCACTTCACTACAGTCTCTATCTACTCACTTCACTACAGTCTCTATCTACTCACTTCACTACAGTCTCTATCTACTCACTTCTCATTACCTGGAGAGCCTGACTGAGGTGTTACTGTGGTACTGTGTTGTATATCATGACACCTGTCATTTCACAAGATACAAGACATCTGTCTTATTGACTGATAAATCACCCTGATGGATGAAGGAGGCTCAAACACTGCTGTAATCCATATGTACTGTACACTGTGATGTGTGTGTGTGTGTGTGTGTGTGTGTGTGTGTGTGTGTGTGTGTGTGTGTGTGTGCGTGCGTGTGTGTAGTAGTACAGTGTGACATTTGCATGATACCTTAAAATCATGTGTATCAGTATGTGATGAATACCCTGCCAAGGCATTTCATGTTTCCAGATGGCATGCATATTTCAGGCGCGCTTTGATTGGCGGATAGCCGGCAATTCCTTGATGTAAACGTTTCCTCTCGAGCAGTGGCTTTTCCCTCATGAATATGCATAATAAGTTCACTATCCATGCTCCTCGTCACTCCATGAATATTCAACAGCACCTTTGATAGATCACCACGGTTTTTCTGCAGACAGTTGCATTTTTGTGAATCACACGCTGGGAGCTTGTCCAGGGCTACTCTTTTACATTTGGCAACACATCTCTCCTGAGTACTTCGGAGTAATTAGCGATTGCGGTAACCCAGGTAACCCTAGAGTTGCACCTGGTTACCATGTTTTTCCGCTTCAACTCCAACCGCCAAAATCCAGTCCTGGTGGCTGCCACTTAAGAGATTGCCATAGTAACCGTGTAAGAGCTCCTAAGCTAGCAGTGAGGGCTAGCGGTTGTGTTACTGACTGTATGAGCTGGGAGTTAGGGTCTAGTATTCCCCCCCCCCTCTCTCTCTCTCTTCAAATTTCAATCTCTTCTGGTATCCTTGCAGTGTATTGATCAAGTTCTAGTGTAGTGAAAATGAAAAGCTCAGTGAGAGGAGCCCCTCTCTCTTTCGCCTCAGGGCAGTCCATTCCACTGCAGTGATTGGACAATAGGATTCTCCCCGGGGCTATCTCTTAAACAACGAGAAAACGGGAAAAGAACGGGGCCGGGGCTAGACCGCTGTATTTCTGAGACCTTTCTTTTCCTTGATATCTGAAGCATTTAAGGTTCTCTAAAAAGAGAACAGTTGTTGTAATGTTGCAGTGCAGGGTCTCCTTAGGCCTACACACACACACACACACACACACACACACACACACGCGCGCTATTCATTTGGGAAAATGAGAGAGGAAAGGCTTCATATTTACCCAAGTGATTGTGCACGCTTACATTCTGTGAGGCGGCTGTGCACTGTCTACTTAACCGTGAACTAATAGGATTGTGTGTATTCGACTGAGGTCTGAGTGGAATTTCTTATTGTGGGTATCAGAGTGAAAACGGGTAAGAAATGACCAAACTATTCCAGTATGGAAACGCAGACACCGTAGTGCTGAATAAGGGGCTGAACAATAGGGAGGCTGAGATCCATTGTTGCAGCCTGCCTCATGCTCTGGAATGAGATAGAGAGGGAGGGAGGGAGGGAGAGAGAGAGGGAGGGAGGGAGGGAGGGAGGGGGGGAGGGAGAGAGACTGAGAGAGGGAGGGAGAGAGACTGAGAGAGGGAGAGAGAGACTGAGACAGAGAGAGAGTGGGAGGGAGAGAGACTGAGATAGAGAGAGAGAGAGAGGGAGGGAGGGAGAGAGAGACTGAGACAGAGAGAGAGGGAGGGAGAGAGACTGAGAGAGGGAGAGAGGCGTGTAGATCCTCTGATCCCTGTTGCCTCCAGCACAACAAACTGAAGAAGAATAACAAAGACGGTAGCAAAGAATATGGGCTGCGTATGCTCCCATTCTGAGTGTGTGTGTGTGTGTGTGTGTGTGTGTGTATGTGTGTGAGTGCACGTTCCACTGCCAAGATCACTCATTGTTGACCCCTGACCCTTGCCCCGCAGGTGGATGCCCAATGACAGTCCAGCCGCTAGCTGATCGGTCATGTGACCCCGCCTGTGACAAACCGCGGTCCGTCTGCACAGAGGTGAGTCTGAGAGCGGTTGCCCTGGAGACGGAGAAGATGAGTAATAGCGTGTGTGTGTGTGTGTGTGTGTGTGAGTGTGTGTGTGAGTGTGTGTGTGTGTGTGTGTGTGAGAGTGTGTGTGAGTGTGAGTGTGTGAGTGTGAGTGTGAGTGTGAGTGTGAGTGTGAGTGTGAGTGCGAGTGCGAGTGTGAGCGTGAGCGTGAGCGTGAGTGTGAGTGTGAGTGTGAGTGTGAGTGTGTGTGTGTGAGTGTGAGTGTGAGTGTGTGTGTGTGTGTGTGAGTGTGTGTGTGCGAGCGAGCGAGCGTGCGTGCGTGCGTGCGTGTGAGTGTGTGTGTGTGAGTGTGTGTGTGTGCGTGTGCGTGTGCGAGTGCGAGTGCGTGTGCGTGTGCGAGTGAGTGTGTGTGAGTGTGTGTGAGTGTGTGTGTGTGTGTGTGTGTGTGTGTGTGAGTAAGTGAGTGTGAGTGTGAGTGTGCCAGTGCGAGTGTGTGTGCGTGTGCGTGTGCGTGTGGATGACACCAGTCCATCTGGGCCAGTTAGAAAGAGGTTAAGAAACAGAGATAAGAGCGTTGCAGTGGTGTGCTGGTGATGATGTGTTTATGCTGAAGGTCTTCCCATTGAACCCACCTGTAGTGAGAGATGCTCAGGGGCGAAGCACCTGCTGTGATGTTATACATACACACACGCGTATCAATATAGTACATGCCTTTACCGCAGCCTGGAAAATTGCGACGCTTAATCAAGATTCTATTCGCTTTTTCATCTGTATTCGCCACACCTCATTGAGCGTGTTATAGTTATTCCCAGAGACAAAACAAAAAGGCATAGTAGGCATAGAATACATGAATATTTTTTTTTATTCTTCAATGAATCCCATATTCTTCAGCACAGTGTAAGTCTGAAGGTGGATTTGATTTGTCACTCCAGTGTGAGAGAAACATCCCAGAATAGACGTAAGTGGCTTTTGAAGTCTCCTCCTCCTCTTCCTCCTGTATTCCTCCTCCTCCTCCTCCCACAATCCTCCCCCCTCCGGTACTTTTCCTCCTCCACCACCCCGTCTTCCTCCTCCTCCTCCTCCCCCGGTCCTCCACCTCCTCCTCCTTCCTCTTCCTTCTACTTCTTCTTCTTCTTCTTCTTTTTCTTCTTCTTCTTCTTCTTCTTCTTCTTCTTCCTACTCCTTGGGGCTCAGAAATCAGAGCGTTTCTTTTCAGAACAAACAGGTTCAATTTCCTGGAAACACCAGTAGAGCCCTTCAGTAGACAGAGGGGAGAGCAGGGGGGATCTGCAGGGCTCAGGCACCAGTGTCAGCCTGCATCAGAGCTAGTTACCCATCACTACGCCTACACCAGTCACCACCCTGCATCACAACCCTGAGCGCCGTCTGTGTGAGCTGGAACAACATGTCACATGAATGCTGTTCAAAAGTGTGTTGACGTCTGCCTAGAGTACGGTACAGTGTGTGTTACTGGGTGTTTGTGTACTGTGTGTTGGTGGCGTTGGTGCGGTTCTGTTACCAGCTTGGAGGCGTACCATACTGTAGGCTGTGTGTTTACTGTGTTTTTGTTTCTGTACTTGTGTGGTAGGTGTGGTCGTGTGTGAGAGCGATTCCAGTGTGTGTGTGTGTGTGTGTGTGTGTGTGTGTGTGTGTGTGTGTGTGTGTGTGAGTGTGTGAGTGTGTGAGTGTGTGTGTGATCCTTGTGTGTACTGTATTTCTAAATCAATTTCAGCATATGCAGTGTGTGTGTGTGTGTGTGTGTGTGTGTACCCCCCCATGCTGTGGCATTGAACTCTGCTGCATATAAAGCAGATGATAAGACTGCATCCGGCCCCCCTCTCATCTGCCACTTTGAATATGCAAATGAATCTCAGATTTCCTCTCTCTCTCTCATCTGCTGGCCCCGTGTGTGTTGTACAGCCACTGTTTGCATTGTGGGTATTTCTGCGGGGTGATTATCCTCCGGAGATTGCCGGGGGGAATAGGGGAGACCCCCCCCCGTCGCGAGCAGGCAGATAGAGAAGACAGAGAATGGGGGGATGAGAAGAAAGAGAGAGAGAGAGAACAGGAGGAAACTTTGGGCTGACACACCCCACCCTCCAAATCAAAGAACAAGCTCTCCTCTCCCCACTCTCTCTGCCTGCACCATTGCAAAGGGGATTGAACCTTATAATAATTCAGTTGAATCCTGCCAAGATATCAGCTTGCGTACTAAAGCTGCGTGATGTTTTTCAGGAATTACAACATGATAGACTTGGATCAAAACAACCTTGATTCAATTGAATGAATGAAAGGGATTAAATTGGACTAAAATAGCTGTATTCGACTGAACTCGAATCATGTCATTTTTCGATGACATGAACATGTCACTGATCAGCCTGGAAACGGTATCAGTATGTGATTGTGTATATGTGTTCCACTACTGTAATGTACGTAGTGGTGGACCTGTGTATGACGATGTGTGTGTGTGTGTGTGTGTGTGTGTGTGTGTGTGTGTGGTGTGTTGTTGTTGTTGCTTCTCCGCCAGGCGGGTGTGTGTGGCTGTGAGGACGGCTACACGGAGGTCATGACCTCCGACGGTCTCCTGGACCAGTGCACCGTCATCCCCGTGCTGGAGATCCCCACGGCAGGAGACAACCGGGCGGACGTGAAGACCATACGGGCCATCAGCCCCACGGAGCCCGCCAACCAGCCTGGCAGGGCGGGGCGGACCTGGTTCCTGCAGCCCTTCAGTCCAGGTAAACAACCTGGCGTCCTTCATCACAATGCTGATGAATTATTTATTTATTTATTTAACCTTCATTTAACCAGGCATAAAAAAAACTCATTGAGATTAAAAATATATTTTACAAGAGAGTCCTGGCCGGCCAAGACAGGCAACAGCACAACTACAGGGTTTTTACAAAACAAACAGCAGCATAAAGCAGTTTAAAATAAAGGACAAATTACAGAATCATCATCATTCAAAACATTTGATGAAGTGGTATTTGTGTCTGTGTACTGTTTTTTATATGTGTATATATCTATACTTTATCCATGAATTAATTTATATCAATATCTATCAATTTCAATTGTGAAGATACAGAGGACAGGTGTAACTTCCACCATTTCTGCAGCTCCACACCCATCCTGGCAGTATAGTATGTTGTCCTCTGAATGTCCTTGTACACTTGTGATGATGTAGTGCGGCATAATACTGTTTATTATTCTTAACAAAAACAAAAAAAGGGAAAAAAGCATTATTCACAAACAAGGACTTTAAATACAAAAGTTGAGCAGCAAAATTATGGAGATGGATTCCATTCCACACCTATGGCGCTCTACTGCCCTCTGTTGTACAGGACAGGGGATGCGCTGATTCTAAGTGGGGGAGTCTATTGTGAGTTGTATTTTGCTTAGCCACTCATCCATTGAGTTTCTGTTATGTCCCCTGCTTCACAGATGGCAAGCTGAAGACATGGGTCTACGGTGTGGCGGCAGGAGCCATTGTCCTACTCGTCTTTATAGTCTCTATGACCTACCTAGCATGGTAAGTTACCCCTCTGATACTGACTCTCTCTCCACCGCAATGCACATCACAATACACATGGATACAACAAGTTTCATGTCATTCATTCACCCATTCCTTTGGAGTCATGCCATTATTATTTGCCCCCACTCCCCTCCCCTCCCCTCTCCCCCATTCTTCATTCTGCTTTTCTATTTTCACCCCCCCACCCCCGACACACACACACCTCAACCTCATGCGTGCCTGTCAGTATGTTTGGTACCCGTCAGTCCGACACATCCACTGACTCTGTCATCTGGTGGGACCATACTGAAACATACACATGCCCAGACTGCCAACACCAGGCAGAGCAGCAAGAACCGCAACAACATCAACCACAACAACAACAACAGCAACAACAACAGCAACAGCAACAGCAACAACAACAACAACAGCAACAACAACAACAACAACAACAGCAGCAACAACAACAGCAACAACAACAACAACAACAGCAGCAGCAGCAACAACAACAACAGCAACAACAACAACAGCAGCAACAACAACAGCAACAACAACAACAACAGCAACCACAACAACAACAACAACAACAACAACAACAACCACCACCACCACCACCACCACCACCACCACCACAGCAACAACGACAACAACGACAACAACGACAACAACAACCACCACCACCACCACCACCACAACAGCAGCAGCAACAGCGTGTTGAAACCCTTATCACTTAGGCAGGTTGTTATTTTTTAAACTGTGGCTGCCCTCGCTGGTCACATGATACGCCTTTTCCTTCTTATCGTCACATGTGCCTGTCCAACCAATCACATGGAGCCGTTGTTGGAGGTGAGCAGGAAGTCCCATCCCACGCCAGTGAGCCCTCTGACCCTCCTGATCATGTGACTAGAATAGGGTAATGTGGGTACTGTAGTCTTTAGAGCACCTCCATAGGGGGGCCGTAGTGAGTTTAACTTCTAGTAGAACGCTTCAGATCATCCTGATGTCAAGGTTACTACATGCATTGATGATCAGCCCTCTTCTGCCCTCCTCTGGTCAGACAGATTAATTACACATAGCATTTATCTAATCTCTTATCATTTACCATTCAGTCCCTCGTCACTCCATCCATCCTTGCATTCCACATCCATTTCCAATGAACATAACACATTTCCATATTCTACCATACTATCTTCTTTAATGCCTTACAGTGTTATTGTGTAACCTTAACTGTAGTTTGTTGAGTTGAGTTTTGACATGATATGTTAGCCATAGATATGCTATGAAGTAGTGTTGCCCTGTACCTACAGTAGCTAATTGTCTACACCACTGTTTCTGTGCGTCGTAGTTTTCGTTAAGGTGAGTGGAAACTGTTCTGGGCTGTTAGCTGCTGCTGTGCCTGTCCCCTCCATCAGCTTCCTGAGCCAAACGTCTCTCCCAGGGGAGTCTGGTGGAGCTAGAATTTGGAGGAGGGGCTCATTGTGATGCATGGACTGGTATCAAGCATGTGTTTGATACCATTCCTTATTCCATTCCATACATTACAATGAGCCTGTCCTCCGATTTCTACCTCCACCAACCTCCACTGCTCTCTCCCCAAACCTTGATGTGGAAAGAATGATACAAGCAACTGTTCAGACTGTTGATGAAGTTTTCCATTAGTCATTATCAATCAATGCTAGGTCAAGGGCCTCTGAGAGTTGCCTCACTCACTTATTCTGTGAGCTAGAGATATTGTACTGTAGATGTTTCCTTTACAAAATCTTGACAGCAGTGAATCGGCTATAGGCGGTTTCGACGTTGCCTATTGCTGCATGACTACTGAATTTGCTAAACGCATGGCATTCAGCATTGAGCATTCAGCACAGCAATGCATGGGACACTAACAAGAGGCCATTGAACCCCATGAAACGTTTGGGTCTTAGAAGCCATTTTTTTGTAAAACCACCCTTTGCTAATAGGCTTCAACAGAGCTTGAGCTCTCTCCATGACAAATATTAAATAAGTGTTTCAAAAGATGGAAAGCAACTTCCTAATATAAGAGAACATTTATATAAAATACCATTCTTTAACAATAGCATGGAAAACATTTATAACATGTAATACGTTTTCTTCTTCTTAATTTTTCCAGTAAAAAGCCAAAGAAACCCCAGCGAAGACAGATGAACAACAGATTGAAGCCCCTGACACTGGCCTACGACGGCGATGCTGACATGTAGACCGTCACCCACTCACACATTTTCTACCATGGAGACTGTCCTGGGACAGACGGGTTGTCACGGAAACCCACTTCTCTCCTCAGGCTGCCAATGGGCGAGGTCAAAACATCTGGAATCCTGGGAAGACTACGGACTGATGTAAGAGATAAAAATCATCAACCTCAGAGAACAAAAAGAAGTCAAACAGAAATCCATGTTCATTAGTAGCCTAGAACTTTCCCTTCCTCTTTTTTTGTTATGTTATTTACATTTGTATACTTTGTTTCACAAGAGCCTTCACAAACTCTATCTTCTTACAGAAGTCTGCCTTTGCTTATCTGCCATTTACTACTTTCTGTAAAATAAAACGTCTTTCAAAACGAAGGTTGTTGGAGAGGAACCCCCACCCCCAAAACACAAAAATGTTGCTGAGAAAGCACAAATCTCCTCTGGTCTGCTCCCTGTCCCTCCTTGGGCACAAGTGAGCCGGCTCTTCTCTGTTGGAATTGACATGACACTCACCGCTTTTTTTCTTTTCCTGGAAAAACATTCTGGTTCACTATTTTGACCTGGACTAGATCCCATTTTCCTCAAACAATACGAGTGTCCTAATCTTTCAGAAAGACTGTCAAACATCACAGGAAATAACGCCTGCCTCTCTCCCTGCTCCGTTTTTCAGGCACAATTTTGCACTATATTAGTGCAGCATGATATGTACTTATGACTAGCATTGCCATAGGAAACTGCCTCTTTCAAATACAAGATGATGTACAGTCTTGTGCTAGAAATGTAAAAATAAAAAAAATAAAAAAAATAAGTAGACCTTTTTGCAAACAGAACTCACCAATGTTTGTTAATATTTTCTTCTTTTACCTCTTGTATGTGAAATGATGGGACGCAATGTAAATATGATTTTTTTTTGTGCTCACCACTTAACCTTCCTATTGTGTACAGCTGCATGCTGTCTCATTCTCTGCCTGACTGACTTTGTTTGTCTCTTCTTTGACTGTGGCTCTGGAGGCTTAATACAGTGAATTGTTTTCAATTTCCTTTATTATCGTCTTTCAGTGACACAAAGTCAGCAATTTGCTTAAACTGGCACTGCAGGAAATATGTATTTTATAGCTTGTGCACCATGATAATGTTAGTAATCAAGTTGAATTGAGAGAAACACAACAAAACTGAGTTTGATGGTATAAATTACAGAGTGCATTTCTACAAAGCAAGAACATACATCTTTACCTGCAGTGCGGGTTTGATTGAATCCCGCCCCCCAATTGTCACTGACACTGAAGAGGCTGGGGTTGTTCACAGTCTTCAGACGACGTTCTGCTCCACAGTAAAGTCTTCATTACATCCTCTCTATATCTACTGATGTGTAATCTCAAGTCTCCTACAAACTAACAACAACCACTTATAGAACTTGTCCTATTTGTATCTAAATTGGTTAGGGCCAATCTCTGTGTATCATGAATATTCTCTCAATAATTCTCATTATTCTGCTTCACTATTACCTTCACTCTGTTTGAGAGGGGATGGAACCATCTAATTGCATTTAGGGTGACATATCTAACCTATTCACTCACTCACACACACAACTGCTTTGACCATTCCCTGGGTTGGTGCTATCATAGGTCCTGTGTTTCAATAGTTAGTTAGAATATATACGGTCACAGTGAAGCAACACTCAGATTGGTAGTCACAATGAAGAGATGCAAGGAGTGAACCTTCTTAATGGAAATGTAACTCGAGCACCTCTAGCCATTGATGCAATGGCATGTTCAATCATTTAATGTCAGTATTCTCTATTTCTGAAACGGTGTATATGCAAAATACTGAGAAAGTCAGTTGTTGGCTATGCATTCAGTGAGGAAGGTAGACAAATGTCATGCAAAATTAATTAGTCGGTTACTGCTATACATTTTTGTCCTAATACAAATATAGAGGGTATCACTGGTGTGATAGAGACCACCATTTACGGTTCTGTGGAGTTTGTTGCCAGAAAGTCAAAGGAATGTTTACTTTTGATTTATATTTCTTAAATTATGAGTTGTAAATAAAGTGCATAATGTTTTTATTTCATGATTTTATTTGTGTATTATATATAAATATGTTCATTTCTTTTGTATTGCACAAGGTGTTAAGTAAAAAAAAAAAAAAAGTGCGTGTGTGGGTGTGCGTGCGTGTGTGTGTAACGTTACTGATCTTTGCTAAAGCGATATTGACGATTACCATGTGAAAATAAAGTCGCTGGGCTCTCCTTTTCCTACAGGCTGTTTATATGTATCTGACGAATTGCTGATAATAAATAAGAAAAAAACGATCTGGTTTTGTACATTTCCTAGATGAAAACATGCTCATCAAATGCATACACATAACACTTATACATTAAACAATTTAGAGGACATATCAGATGTGGTATCGTACTCGTTATTTAGTGTTGTAATGTTGATCTGAACCACAAGATGTCCCTAAAAGACAGTTCAAGATTCTATTCTGGCCGGACCGTGTATCAAAACCACCTCACGCAGTAGTAGTTGCAAAGACAGCTGAGACGTACAGTCATCATACAGTTCATCTTTATTTTTATCTTGTTAAAAAAAAAAAATAGAGAGTTGAAGAGGGCATAAAATATATGAACTAAAAACATCCATTAATGGGGAAAGGCAAACGGTTTAATTTGATCAATGTATCCAATTAATTGCATTGGTCTTAATATGTAATGGACTTGAAAATATCATCGGACAATTAGCGCTTCTATCTTTTAAACATGCTACTGTAGATCTCCTGAGTAGAGCTTTTTTTTTTTTTTTTTTTTTTTTTGACAGATGGATTTCTCCCTCTCCATCTCCCTCCCCTGAGAGATAGAGAGAGAGGGGGGAGGAAGTGCAGTGCAAGCTAACCTTTGACAGAAGAAATAGAAAATAGAAACATTCTGCTGAAGGAAGCAGAATCGGTGAAGAAGTCAGACCCTTGATTCAGACAAGGGTGTAGGGTCAGACACTGCAGGAGAGGACAGGGGGAGCTTGACAGAAAGCTGGGGAAAATAGAACTATCCTTCTGTTTGTGGTAACTGTGTCACAAACAACACAATAGAACACTATAGTACATGCCATTGTCTGTACATTTCTAAACATGCTTTTGATTACAGAGAAAGAGTCATCCTTCATCACCATTTTAATTACACCAAGGGAGGCCAGTGGAGGTAGAAATCGGAGGACTGGATCATTGTAATGCATGGAACAGAATGAGGTCCTTATTCCATTCCGTGCATTACAATGAGCTCGTCATCCAATGTTTACCTCCACCAGCCTCCACTGGGTTACACCCTTTCAGTCTTTTCAGATATGTGCACACACACATTGTGACCGAAATGGAACTGGGTCAAATCTGGATGGACCAAACCCATAAGGGTACGTACTGTACAACACAATGTTACACAAATGTATGTGGAGATATCATTCGAGAAACTGTAGTATCACATTATTATCGCATTAGCATTCGTAGAAGTATTACGTTCCTCCACTGAGTTAGTTGATTGACCTCTGCTTGTCCAAGTCATGTTCAACAGACTTCAACATCACCATGCTGTCATAATTATAATCATGGATTGAGGACTAAGCAGAGACAGTAGTCTGGCATGGCCTTGGTCCTATCATTCAATCAGTACTTCTCCTAATCATGTCTCTGGCTTCCAATTAAATCTCCGTCCCTCTGCCAAGAAAGTCCTACAGGCTGACCTAATCAATTAAGTCCTGTTGCGAAATCCACTTCAAACAGTTGACTTTGTCTCAACCTCTGAGTTATCAAGATCTTGAGGAAATTTGATTAAGGGAGGATATTGTCAAGCACCAAAGAACATTATGCAATTCTCTTTCCGTTCCATAGACAAAAAGAAGAAGTGAAATCTGTTCCCCCATGCCTGAGGAGAAATACAGAGTCGTTAAAGTGATCATCTCCAACTGATAAAACTAAGTACTACTTCTATTAGGTGAACTGGCTTCCTGTTTGTTTGTTTTTAGACGAGGGCCACCGCCAGGAGGACTGCTCTATTTGCCAATGTCTGCACCATAGAGTCGCCTGGACTGGCCTCCCAAACTTTGTAGAGAGGAACTTTTGCTCTCATTGGGGCTTTGATAAGGATCTTAGAGTCGATACAAACCCTTTCTCTGCCTAGTCTTCTTCATGACCTCAAACAAAAAAGCTTTTCCCTCATAGTCGCACATGTTCCTTCATTAAGAAGATGTGCAAAGTCATACACAGAAGATGACAAATATTACAGAGTTGTGTTTCCTCTCCTCTTCCTAGCTCAGAGGCCTGCAGTCAGTCTAACTGTGATGAGGAAGTACTTGATGCTAGCCAGCTGCATCCTGTGACCATTTCTCTGCTCCCGCATTTGTCAACTCCTTCAATGCCCGCCCTCCCGCCCGCCTGCTCGCCATCCCACCCGCTAGCACATCCAGATGACAGGTGTTGGCAGCCTTCGCCGTTGGTGTGGATCTGCGGAAGCCTGAGCTTTGTACCCACACATGGCGTGATAGAGGCGTACACCCACCCCTTCTGGTCAGGGCCAGTTTGACTCTCTCTCTCTCTCTCTCTCTCTCTCTCTCTCTCTCTCTCTCTCTCTCTCTCTCCCTCTGGGTGCAGAGTGGCACTTCAGATGGCAGCTGGCTGGGTGGCAGCCACAGTACTGAGTCCTGCCATCACAACACGTCACAGGAATGCCTGAGGGCCTGCTCTCTCTCTCTCTCTCTCTCTCTCTCTCTCTCTCTCTCTCTCTCTCTCTCTCTCTCTCTCTCTCTCTCTCTCTCTCTCTCGCTCTCTCTCTCTCTCTCCGCAACATCTGCCCTCAAAATTGGGCATGGAGCCATGCCAGCTGACTGTATTCATGACACCGGACCCAGCTCGTGCCTACTGCCAGCGTCATTCAGCCGGGCAATTGGCCTCTTCCTCTCTTCCTCTCTCTCCTCCTCCTCTCTCTCTCTCATGTCTTTATCTGCATCTCCCTCTCTCTGCCATCCTAGGGTGGGCTATTAGGAAGTGGCTACCCTGTAATCTCCTGCCTATCGCTTCCCCAGTGAATGAACACCAAAGGTGTGCCCGGTGGAATTAGAAACACATGACCTCCTGATCATCCCATAGCATTGAAAGAGTCTATTGGATTGATTGAAGGCGAATGGGCGCTCAATGGAGTGGAGAAGAGAAAGTCTAAACTGTAAATGGGCCCTTGAAGAGAAGGTCTAAACTGTAAATGGGCCCTTGAAGAGAAGGTCT